>NW_007248490.1:0-1746 GCF_000164805.1 Carlito syrichta
CGGCGGCGGCGGGGGCGCGGGCCATCCAGGCACGCCGGGCCTGGAACAGGTCCGGACCCCGACGAGCAGCGGCGGCCCCCCGCCGCCCGACGAGATCCACCCGCTGGAGATCCTGCAGGCGCAGATCCAGCTGCAGAGGCAGCAGTTCAGCATCTCCGAGGACCAGCCCCTGGGCCTCAAGGGAGGCAAGAAGGGCGAGTGCGCCGTCGGGGCCTCGGGCGCGCCGAACGGCGACGGCGAGCTAGGCAGCTGCTGCTCCGAGGCGGTCAAGAGCGCCATGAGCACCATCGACCTGGACTCGCTGATGGCGGAGCACAGCGCGGCCTGGTACATGCCCGCCGACAAGGCCCTGGTGGACGGCGCGGACGACGACAAGACGCTGGCGCCCTGGGAGAAGGCCAAACCCCAGAACCCCAACAGCAAAGAAGGTAGATCTGCTCCCGTTCCCGCCTCACTTTCCCGGTGACCCGCCTTGTCCCTGGGGTAGGCCTCAGCCTCCACCCCTGGGGCCCCCTGGGGTTTGGAGGACACCCGGCCCTCCTAATCCCCAACTCAGAGGGGGGTTCCCCACCTTTGATTATTCTAAGGGCTGTGGGGACAGACACCACGCGCTGCCAGGTGGATTCTGATGCCGTGGGCCCGGTGGAGCTGGGGCGGCAGCCCTTGGGGAATCCTTGAGTCCCTCCATCTTCCCCAAGTTTTAGCGGAGTTGCTCAGTGTACAGCACCCACAGAACTAGGCTTCCTTCTGGCACTAAGCCCCCTCCCCGCCCACGGCATCCAGGCCGGCTCCACTTTTGGGGAACTGTGTGCCCACTCTGCTGGCAGGACCGATGGCAAGTTCTGCAGAGCTCCCACCTGTCCCTGCCCAGGCAGGTGCCCCCTCTTTAGAAAGAAAGTTACCAGCCCTGGTGTCTGCAGCATCACTCAGAGGCGGTGCCTAATTTGACATTTGTTCCTAATGAATAGCTGTTTTGTCTCTTCTTAACTGTTAGTTTCCTTGAAAAAAACCCGGAGACCGTGGGGGTTGTAGGAGGCAGGGAACCTTTCCAGGGCGCACCGCCTTGACTTGGTGGTGGTGGTGGTGGAGCTGGGGTAGAGTCTGCGTGGCAGAGACCAGACCACTCCATCAGGGCATGTTTGTGGATATATATTCTTAAGACACAAAGGACCCGCGTTTGTCAGTGTCTCGCTTGGCTCTGGTGACAGATGCCAGGCCCCCGCTTTCGTTTGCTTCTGAGCACCCCCTCCCTGCCATGGCTGGAGGCCTTTAAGGTGGGAGAGGTGGGGTCAGTAGATGGACTGCCGTTCTAGATAGAGGAATAGCACTTCTTTTTAACCTACAGATGACTGGACTGAAGTAGATATCCATTTTATTTTAATGGAGCCGTAATATATATATGTGTATGTATACACACATATATATGTATGTATTACAGTTAATGGCTTCTTAAAATCGGGTAACATCACTTTTTCCCTCCTACCTTTTCCTTTTAAGCCCTAGTTGAATTCCCTTGGTTTCACCGGGCAAAATACTACCCTGGAGCGGGTGGCTGGTGATTTAACCCCGTCTTTAAAAAATGTGTCCCCTGATTCTTGCCCTCTGCTCCCATTCTTTGCTCCTCTGCCTTGCCTCCTTCTCTCTCCCCACATCCTGCCGTCTCCTGACCCCAGCTTTAAGGTGAGGGCAGGCGTTCGGAGAAGGGGCTGGGTGCTGGGGGAGGCGGCAGGAGGGGGCAGGGGTGGG
>NW_007248490.1:1781-16628 GCF_000164805.1 Carlito syrichta
GGGGTGGTTCGGAACTCGGGGCTTTCCAGACGCCTGTCGCTGGCTTTCCCGCTTCGGGTTTTCTAATTCATGAATGCGGCCTCTCTGCTTGTCTCTTTGTTCCGTGGTTACTGCCCAGCCCGGGACGCCCAGGACACGCTCTCTCATTTGAAGCTGGGTGTTTAGCATGCACGGCAGACGCTGCAGCCAGCATCAGCATTCTCCAGGCTTCTCCCAGGCAAGGCCATAAATTGGTTAGTTTGGGACCCTCAGCTTCTTCACCCTGTTTTTTTTTTCCTTTTTAAAATGGAGTTGGACACGGCATCCTGCGTGCTCACCCCCTCCTCCTCTTTTATTTTCTTGTACACAACATCTCGATCTGGCCCAATCGATAGCTGGTTAGCACAAATCTCACCCCTGTCACTTCTGCCTGGCCTGGCTGCCCCTCCCCCTCTCTCTTCTTCCCCCCACTCTCCTAGTAATTAAGAACATATTGACCAAGATGGGATGAGAAAAGTTTTTTTTTTTTTTTTTAAGTCAAATCCCAAACCTGATTTAGAGAACTAATCATAATAATGATAATAATAATAAGAACCCGGTAGCTCTTTGCCTTTTACAGGGCCTTAGTAGGCTAGGTGGAGAGGCATAGGGTGGTTTTAATGAGATTTTTTTTAAGGTTCACTCCTTTTAGGGGAAGATGCAGGCTGTGAGTGGAGAAATGTCATTAAAGCAGTGTTTTGTTTGTTTCATCATCACAGTCAGATGAGCGAAAATTTTTTTTGGAAACAGATGCCAGTCATTTTAGGGTCGATTTTCCCTGTAAGTGACACAAAGCCCTCCCCTGCACACGGGAACTTCCTTCAGGGACCAGCGGGGCTGGCCGTCTTATAAGCATCAGCAGGGACACACACTTGACCTCCTTTGTTTTCCACTCCGTGATGTGGGAAGGACAGTTTCCTAGATAAAGCACGGAATTGAGGTCACTCGAAGCTTCTGCAGCTTTGGAGTTGCCAGTTAAGGCTTTATAAGGTAGCTGTGTCTGATTCTTGCTCCCTTACTGGTAGTAAATAAGGATGATTAAACTTTTCATTATGATAACACCCAGCAGTTCCATCTGCACACGTTGTATAAATAGGTACACAGAGCTTTCTATGGGCTCTGGAGTCCCCTGGCTGAAAATCAGAGCGAAGTGTGCCACTTTGAAATAGAGTCAGGGAAAAAAAAATGTAAAGCAAAACATTCTGCGTTTCCTTAAAAAAACGTGCCCATGGCCCCATTATCCTCGAGCAGTGGTGTCCAGTGGATTTGAATAGACCTTCTCCAGGTTCCAGCCCCAGCAAGCACTTTTTTCCATCCTCCTCTCAGGCAAAGCCCATTTTTGTAATGATATTTTATTTTGTCACGCCGTAAAACACGCCAGTACTAATGTGATTAAATATTAACACCGTTTCTGAAATTCTTCGCTCCAATGACAAAATACTAGCCGGTATTTAACAAAATGATCCGTGCTCGGATTGGAGGGAACGAATAAGTCTTCAGAACTGCACAAGGCGTGCAGCCACTGGGACGTGCCCAGATTGTCTTATGGGCTTGAGATGCCCTTTGGAGGGGAGGGAACTTGACTGGCAAGTTGTAGTTCTCCCAGAGTCTAGGCCTGAATCACATGTGATGGCTTTTTTTTTTTTTTAAACCAGAAAAGTTAGGCTCTCCAAATTATGTTTCCCTTGACTTCCTAATCAACCCACCAAACAACTTTTATATCATGCAACTCTGCCTCTGATCATGAAGCTCCGTTTGCACAAAGTTGTGCTGGGGGGAGGGGGAGGTTGTGGAAGGGGAAAAAAAAAACCCAAAACAGCCTGAACTTGGGTCTTTTCAGATGTCTGTTTAATCAGCGAGGGCTGCATGAATTTAAACATAGTTTGCAAAATTGTCCACCTATCTTTAGAATAGGCGTGTGGCTATGGGAGGGTTTCCAAGCAGAGAGGAGGAAGAGTGATCGATGTTAAGTTGGAAACAGTATTTTACCCTGCTCTTGGCCCTTACGGCTTTCCAGGCTTGAATTCACTGCGTTCTGTCATATGTTTGTCCTTGCCAAACTTCCTTTCCCTGATGGCTCTCTATCTTGAGACCCAGGGCAGTCTAGAAATGCTCTTTCGCACACTTCGAAGTGGGAGCGGGCTCAGAGTACGCTCTGCATGCGAGCCTGCCCTTTTTGGAAGTGCGATATTTTTACAGTGATGCAGGAGAAATTTTTGGAATTTCATGCTTCTCTTGGTGCTGCAGTTGGAACACGGTCCATGGCCCTGAGAAATTCTAGGCGGGCAGGATTTGAACATGGAATGTCTTTAGACGTGGGGCAGACTTGAGTTGGGAGTGTGGGGGGCGGTGGTGGCTGGGACAGGTAGGTCCCAGCCTCAGAGCCAAACACTGTTTTTCACAGTCATTTTGTCTCCTCCCCACACCCTGGAGAGAATTTTTAAGGCACACTCCAACTTGTTTGGGGAAGGCAAGGAGCCTTGCAACCTTGTTTCCCCCATGAAGTCAGCCAGCACGGGTTGCATGCCTTCATGTGACTTTGTGGCTCCGGAAGATGTAACCCAAAACTTCGCAGGTGTTAATCAGGGGTAATGTAAACAGATAGGGGCCCCTTTGTGCAGCTGGCATTCGGGCTGGGCTGCTCCCTGGCTAGTCCAGGACATATAACTACTGTTCTTTGGTGCTTGTTTAATATTTCATGGCTGTAATAAACCTGTCTTCTCTGCCTGCCTCCCGACATAAAACCCCAACCCAGCACACATCTGCAATTATACATTTCTACTAAATATTAATAAAGGACAAGGATGCTTGAAGGGGCCGAGGCTTCTCGGTGTTGAACTTGTCATGGTTTCTGCCACTGGATTTTTCTTGGCTGTTTTGGTTTTCAATAGCCATTGCCTTCTAATATGCAAAATATACTTCTAGGTTCTTATATATAAACATATGCAATTTTTATAGTCGGAAGGGCTTTCCTCGCGTATAGCTTTCTTTAATATAAACTCACTTAGATTTCTTGCAAGGCCCCTTCAGACCGGAAATAAGAGACTGTTGAAATGTACTTTTATTTTATTGAGGTTTCTAGGAAAGGAGTGAGCGTTGGTTAATCTCGTTTCTCTTTCTAGCAATGAAATTCTATGATTCCTGATATGATTTTGTTTGCCTGACAGAGGTCTTTAAATTTCCACAAAGAATCTTAATAGGTTTTGAAAATGTGGCTGCTCTCGCCAAAAAGTTACTTGATACCCTCTGCTGATGTGAAATATACATCTTTAATAAACAATCCTGGCGGACCAGGTAAAATTAGAGGAGGAGAATTCCTCCCTCTGTGGAAGGGCCAACTTGAGTGTATTGTTGGGATTTCACAGGATCTCCCAAACTCATTCCATGCTGGGAAATGTGGCAGAATCACTTGTGACCGTTCTCTCCACTTGAGTGACAATGACGTCAGATCATGTTCTTGGCTCAGGGAGTGATCAGCTTTGGCGAAAGCATTTAGGAGATAAAGACTCTTGGTAAGGAATACTGTATTTACCTCTGTTTGGTTATTTTTAGAGATTAAAAGGCTGTAGCTTTATATAATAGGATCAGATGTCTGGGGAGTGTGTGAGGCCTCCCAAGCGCATCTCGACATAAAAACTCCAAATCCTCTCCTGCCAGAGGGGGTCCTCGGTGTGTTGAGGGGCGGGGGGGCCCTGCAAACGCTGGGTTCAGCTTCTCACGGGTCCCTGCTTGTTCCACCCAAGTCTTTGGTCTTTCGGGGCCGGAGTTGCCCAGCCTCGTCAAATTTTGACTCAAGTCAGGATTTGGACTCGCGGGCGATGTGTTTGTTTAAGGATGGTGTCTATATTTAGACGCGTCTTGGGTGGACAGATTTGAGTGTGGGATTTGATCGCTCATGGTGAGGATGTTGATACATACATGAGTGCGTGATTGAGGAGAGAGGCATCTGGAGGAAATTTCTCAAGTTTCCCGGTCTTCTCGCACATGCCGGAGCCGAGTGACGTGGTCTGGGGCCGGCTCGAAGGAGCACGGCTGAGGTGGGTGTGAGGTCCGGTTTCACATCTCAGGGACGACAGGCCGGGCCCCATGCGACTCGGCATGCGAAGGTCCCCTCCACCCCGGCATATGCACAAATGCATATGCATGGCTGGGCTGAGTGTATTTCCATGGAACCTGGAGTCATCCCTCCGGTTCACCCTTAATCTGCTTCCCGAAGGCCGACGGGGAAAGAAGCTCGCCCTTCAGTCTCAATGGCCTTAGCTGTGACAGGTCCTGATTCTGTAAAGGGCTGAATGAGCTCGACTCCTAAAAATAGAGGGAGGATCTTGAATATCCTAATTATGAAATCTCGGCTTCCTGGGCCCTCCTGGACCGTGGGTGACTTTGATCTGGAGTATTTCAGTAGCAGATGCACGTCGCCCCTCGCCAGGTTCTGTGCGGGAGCGTGCGTGGAGGTGTCTCTCTGGCTAAGTGCAGCCAACACCGGTTTCCTGCCAGGAGAGGAATCTTTGCATCAGCGCCCCCCTCCCTTCCCCTTTCCCCCCCACCCCCACCAGTTGTGGGAAGCGGACAACGCTGCTTCTCATTTATGGAAATTCCTCTCCTTTATTGTAATCTTTTGGTACCAACGATGTGGCGGAGACGACGCTGGGCTTTCAAATTAGTCACGGCCTGGTCTGCAAGGACCCTCTGTGTCCTGATGCATAACAGCTCGGCCGGAGTCCACAGCTCCGTGCCCACCCAGAGCCCTGAGAAGCTGTGAACAGGACCCGGAGGGAGGAGAGGTGGTCCTGGGACCCTGGCATGTTTCGCCGGAGGGGTCGCCCCATGCGAAGGTGGCCCTGATCATTGCCTGTCATCTTCTGAGGATGCGGTAGCATGCAGCCTTGCCCGGGCGGTCACTTGCTTTGTAGGATGTGGGTGACGAGATGCCCTGTGCGTGTGGGCTTCAGGGGATAGAACCTCCAAACTTATTTTGTGACCAGAGTGGAGAAGCGGAGTGAAGTTTCGTTGACCTGAGTGGGGAGGGACGTTTGAAAGACGTCATTTTCTCGAGGTGTAAGAGTGACAGGGGGTTGAGACCCGCTTTGTTTGCTGGCCTGCATTTTAATCAACCGCTGAGGTTTGGGAAGCCAGTGGAGTGTCTGCTCCCAACACAGCATCTGTCCGGAGGGACGCCGAGGGGAGAAACGGCCACAGGTTTCCCCAAATCTTAAAATCCAAGGCTCTGTTTCAGGTTCCTGGTAGTGCCCAACACTGGACGGGCATCCTGGGTACCAACTGAGTGGGTGTTTGTTGTGGCCACAGCCCCAAATTCTCATTCTCCCCCTGGGCTGAGAAAGCTGGTGGGTTTTCCTAATTGCCCATCCTTGTGGAGCTTAGCAGAGTGCACTGTGCGGCGACCATTGTGGATCCTTTCATGACCGGCACACCATCGTGGGGACCCAGGTGCCCTTCAAACAGAAGGCAGTTGGATCTGACACTCTGGAAGTCTTGGCATGTTCATGATAACACGTGGGCTCTCTGAATGTCCCTAAGGAACATTGTCCGTGAAAGGGTCTTGCCCAAAAAGAGAGGAAGAAAGCCCGGTAAACATCCCAGTCCCAACTCGCATCGTTGAGAGACAGCGGTTTTTGTGTTCTGATCTTGAAAGCTCAGAGCCCAGTGAGGGAGTATGGTCTCACTTCCCTCAGAGTTTGTAGGGTCAGCCATGTGACCCAAAGCTTCCGTCTTTCTTTCCATCTTTGACCTCTCTGTGGAAAGTCTCGGCCTCCTCCAAAACATTTGGTTCCAGGATCCCGACCCTTCTGCCAGTCTCTGGTTTTCTGGGTTGCAGCCTGGCTCACCTGTGAGAGTATTTGGTGTGGTTGAAGTGAGGTGTGTTTGAAAATGGTTTAGGGAAACAGGGAGACCCTTTGGCAAAGGCATATTTGGGGCACCACTGCTGTTGGAGGTGCCTTGGGAAAGCTGGGGAATTTGGAGACGTCCCGCACATCTCTGAAGCTGTCCCCATAGTTACTCATTGGTAGATGGCCCCGGTCATGTCTTTGGAGGAACTGTGGGACAACTTGATGCTGAGACACTCCAGAGTGCTGTTTCCCCCTCCAGCAGCCATATTGTGAGAACTAAGTGGCCCGTCGACACCTGCGATGGTGAGGGTTTGTAATGAGTTTTTCTTCTTAATGCTGATAAGAATTTAAAGCGTTCTGGGGGGCCATGAAGATTTCATTTGATCTCAAAGCTTGGAACAGAAATTTCACTGGAGTGACACGGTCTCAGGGGCTTTTCTGGCACCACTGACTTTACGTGGTGTGGCTGGGGAAATCCTCCTGCCCCTGAGTTGAGGGCCTCAGCGTGCCTTGTCTGGTTTTTCCGGTCATATTGGGAGCTCTGGGAACGTGAGATGACAGTTAATAAGAGAACCCCTCCACACATGCACACACACGCATGCATGTACACACACACACACACACACACACACACACACACACACACACACACGCTGCTTCCTGCTCATCCAGTCATTCAGGGCAGGGTGAGGTGTCAAAAAAAAGATATGACCCTTTTCAGTTACAGCGAAGCAGTGTTTTCAGACGCCCTCGGATCTGGGAACACAAGCCTTGTCGAATGATTGGCAACGACCACCAGGAATAAAATGCGTCTGAGGGACCAGCTTATGATCAGAGAGGGGGTGGGGAAGTCGGCAGAAAACCTAGCCTGCTTTGAAATCCCCAGTGCTCAGTCTTCCAGAGAAAGCCAGGGTTGGTTGAGAATTTGCTGAGAGAAGTTCGCGGGTTCTCTACTGTCCTCTTGGCTGTTGGAGAAAGTCCCTGAGAATTTTAGGGCCCAGTACAGACACTCTGCCTTCCTTTCTTAGGAGCTGGTAGGCAGAGAGACAAACATCCCAGGGAGGAAGACTGGGTGGACACTGGGGTGCAGTTTAGTTTCTTGGGGAGGGCATGCTCAAGAGATAGGTGATGAGGGGGAAATACATCCATGGGTTGAAATGTTATTTACCGACTCTTGGGACTCAGGGCTGAAAATGTCAAGTGGAAGTCGTTTATGACAGTTGCCCCTGGACAAAGCTGGGGGGGATGTGAATTGCTTGGGGGCTGACATCAGACAGAAAGTTCTCATCCAGGCTTTTCCTACTGGACCTGAGGTTCCCATGTCCCCACAGAAATATAGGGAAATAGACATGGAGGACCCAACCCGGGACCGTGTGACTGCATGGTGGGTCTGTTAGCAACCGGAGTGTGTTTCTGTGCAGGTACCAGCTTAGGCAGGCCCAAGGGGCCTGAGGACCCACAGGCCTGGGGGGTTGAGCCCCAGTAAATGTGCCCGTGGCCAACTCCTGCAGAAGAGCTGGTCCCTCGAGGCCCAGATCTTTCCATTAAAGGCGGGAGGATGGAGGTGGGAGGGGGCGTGCCCATTGTCCTGGTGATCCCGGAAGGTGACCACCAGGCTTCCCTTCCACCACCGAGCCACTGTAGGAATACTCTCGCCTTTCACAGGTGTTGCAGGCAGGCCCCGCTGCCTTGAAAGCTGCTTGCGAGCCCCTCCTACGCAATATGTACTTCTCTCCTTTTTCTGAATGGTAGGCAAAAAGAGAACTAAAATAGGTGGCAAATCCAGCAGGAGGGAGGTTTCCCGACGAGAGGTGAGCCAAGTGTGGACGGGGGCTGGAGAAATCAGAGTCTCCTCCGGGCCCAGTCTCCGGAAGCCCTTTGTGCGTTTGTAGTGAGACCCTAGTTGGCTAAAAACAAGTTGGCCATTTTCATCTCCTGCAGTGTAACTTTTGGTGGTTGGTTAGCATGGGAAGGAAGGGAGGCTGTAGGGTCAGAATCTGGATTTTTAAAACAGGAGCAATTTCATGATCTTTATACTGTGACTGTTTCAAAATAGAGCAGAGAGCTTTGGACGCCTTTTGCTGGTTTCTGCTTGTGTGCGCATACACGTGCAGGCCTGAGAGGTCTTATACAGAATGAAAATATAATTTTTCTCCCCAAGAAGCAGCTCATACAAAGTTTTGTCCCTGTTCAGTTTGAAGTAGACACGTATTGATTTCAATGCGGTCAATTTTTGCCGAATTTGTAATCCTGTTAGGCCTCCAGGAGAGGCATGATTAATTTACTTGTACATTTCACTATTTTGAGTCAGTTTAGTTAATAAGCATTTATTTTGTGCTCAGCGTGTGTGTATCATTTTGCTGGGATTACAGAGTGTGTGTGAAAGTATTTTGTGTATGAGAGTGTGTGTGTGAGAGTGTATGTATGTGTTTGAGTTTGTATATGTGTGAGTGTGTGTGAGTGTGAGAGTGTGTATGAGAAAGTGTGAGAGTGTGTGTGTGTGTGTGTGTGTGTGTGTGTGTGTGTGTGTGTGTGAGAGAGAGAGAATGAGAGAGAGAGAATGTGCATTCATGGCCCTGATTGCCCAGTACTGAATAAGGACCCCCAGTCTGGGTTCCTACTACTTTCCTGAAGAAGAGGCAAGGGGCGCATCCACCATCACTTTTCTGAGAGGAGGGTGAAAAGCCTGGCCGCTCAGCAACGCCTTGGAGACGGCGGGAGAACACGGGCTTCCTCCTGTGCCTCGGACCCAGAGAGTTTCTGGGCGTTCATTCTGCATCACCTGGGAGCTGGGCATAGCGTGGCCCAGAGGGCTTTGTGTGTCGGGCCCAGGTAGGCGTCTTGGACCTCTCTGGAGCAGCCTGCATTCTGCTGCCTTGACAACTGGTGCTGGTGGTAGTGGGGGGGGGAGTGTGTGTTTAACTTTTAAGAAATGCGTGGCTTGACTTCCAAAGAAGGAAGAGAAAGCGTGCATATGCCTGGAAAGCTGGGAAGCGAAAAAGCAAAGCAAAACAGCCGCATCTCTGGCCTTTGCTAACACGGAGTCTCTCAAGGAGGCGTGTGCCGTGGGACGGGGCGGGCACTTGGGCCCCTCCGGCTCCCCACAGCCTTGCTGCCTCTGCTTCCAGGTGAGGGGCTAACATTCCACGGAATGAAAATGCCCACCATTGCCAAAAGAAGCAAACAAGAAAGCTCAGGCTTTGGCCGTGACGGTTTTTGAGCAAATGGTGTCCCCTGTGCCCCCACTCCCTGCTTGCCCGAGTCCTTGCACACCCAGGCCTTGCCTTTGCTGGGTCAGGGCCAGACGGAGCATTTTCGGCTCTGAGCCAGCCTGGGATGAGCTGGAGGCACTGAGGAAACAGGCGTTTGGAGAGATGAGGATACAATTTCTATTTTTATGTGGGCCCGTTAAAGTCTAATGGACATTGGTGTCTGGCCTTAAATTTGGAGAGGGTCTTTATCTAACCCTTAAAACCAGAGTCGTTTCCGGTAATTACGACACCCCAGGCCAGGCCACTAAATCTTTCAGAGGCTTGTCTGGGGGACTGCGGCAGGCCTGGGAGGGGGGCAGGGGGCACACCTGTTACCTGGATCAGCTGTAACCATGACACTCCTGGACTCCTGGTTTTCAAGGAAGGATTTATGGGCCAGGCAGCGCCGGAAGAGAGCAGCGAGAAACAGCAAGAGGCGTTCTGGCTCACAGCAGCAGAATCGCAGGAGCCCCCACGCGCGGTGCCCACCACAGCCCCTGCATTTCCTTAATGAACTAATTTAGCTCCCGACATTTGGTATTAAGTAAGTAGTTATTTTGGGAATCCAAGAGAGAAAGAGCTGGAAGACTTTTTTTTTTAACTTTTGGAAATAGAGAAAAAGTATTGCATTTTGAAGTTTGAGACGGCTTGGCGTCCAGGCAGGAGATGCGGGGGGAGGACTCTCGGTGCGACGTGGCCGGACGTGGCTGAGCGGCCGGCCCCGGCTGTGCCTGTGTTTTTTGCTTCTCGATGGAGGGGGTTTTTCCGTTGTCAGGGTCCGTGGAGGCCACAACTCCAGACGCTGCGCAGTTTGTTTGGAAGCATTGTTTAGATGACTCTCGCTTTTCAAATGGAGGGAAACTTGGTTTAATGGGAAAATAGCAGTATTACTATCTTGGTGTGTTTGCTTTAGCGTTTAAAAATAGTTTGTTTTCATATCCCGAATTTCATCCTTCCCTTGTTTGCTTGTTTGATGGAAGCCCGTGTGTGTGTGTGTGTGTGTGTGTGTGTGTGTGTGAGAGAGAGAGAGAGAAAGAGAGAGAGAGATAGCAGCACAGACAACTCTATACGTACAGGCGGTCAAATGGCTGCAAATCGTGCAAAACCCCTCTCCAAAAGACGGTTGCGATTTCACAGCTGGCTAAAAGGGACCAAGAGCATTTGTTTTTAACTTAAACCATCTTGTCCCTCTTCCTCCGTCACCAGCACGCCACTCGCAATCCCCCCCACTCCAGCCCTAGTGATATTTATTTCTTCCTTGAGAAAGGAATGCCGGCCCGTTTGCTGAGGTCTCCACTGGAATAGATTTTCAGAGGTGAGGTTATGCATGAAACATGTTGGAGCGGGACGCCAGACCCCTGGCCCGGTTGTCCCAGTACTAATGGTAGCAGGGCCTATTACAGAGAGGTAAAGGATATTGTCAATGGCTTATGCAGAAAAACCATTTAGATAAAAATGCAATTTTCCCTTCTGCATAGAGTGCTAAGAATTAATGGCACATTCTTTCTAAATGGGTATTTTTATATTATATTTTCCCCCTAATGAAATTCTTTTCCCAAACAGAAGCATGTTTCATTTTAAACTTTAGAGTAAAATTGATCTGTTTTTAAGCCTGCAGAGACTGGCGTCCCCGTTTCCAGCAGGGCCCGTGCCCTTCTCGACTCTCTGTCCGGGATTTTGGGAGCGGGACTGTGCGGAAGATGGCCATGGTGCGTCGGTCTCTTGACTGCCCGTGTTAAGGGCTAGACTTAGGGAGAGGGGCTGGCTCTGCCCACATTTGGGCTCTTCCTTCCTTCGTCTGGGGGCAGGTTTGGGGGCATCGGGTGCATCTGACGGTAGAGACTCTGGTCCTGAAATCTGAGCTGTCTACACCGAGCTGACCTGGCCTGGGAGTGAGGCTCGCCTCCCTGTCTCAGGAATTCCCATGATCCTCTGGGGGTGTCCCTGGCTCCCTGACTGCTGCAGGGCTGCAGGGGAGGCCCAGGTGCCCTGTCCCGCTCCCCTCCACGTGACAGCCGAGAAAGGGCTGCTTCTCAGAGTGCCCACTGAGGGGCAGTTCTCTGGGCCGGCTCTCCGCTAGGGCCTGTGTGGCCATTTTGGGCAGAGGGCAATTCGGAACTTCCTGGAAGACTACACGAGTGGCAGGACTGTGGCGCCATCCTCGTGGAAAGGCTTTGCGAGCTTGCTGTGCGGGCTGCCATGGGCCAGTGTCTGTTGACCCAGTTTTCTCTGCCCAGGTATGAGTGCGTGGAGATATCTGGTGGGCTCGCCTTAGCAGCTTAGGCGTCCAGACCCGCCGGCGGTGCACTCCGTGATGTTGCAGTAGATGAACATCCTGAGACACAGACTTGCCGTTTTCATGGCCGATATGGCTCCAAGGTGAAAGCTGCGGTAACGCTCCAGAGTTCGAGAGACTTTCCCCACATTTGTGCCCCTTCCCTGCAACGTCTTCCAGCGGAGAGAGCGAGGGCCCGGAGAGGGCAGGCAGCTTGGCCAAAGTCACACAGCACGGGCGTGGAGCAAGCATAGGACTGTCATTGACCCTTGGCCTTGGTCTTCTATGCCTGCCTCTCGGACCCCATTGCCTGGGAGCCAGGTTCTAACGAAGCCTTGTGCAGACCGGAGCTGGGTCTTCGTAAACCAGAAGTTTCTGAACCTTTTTAGCAAGCCCTGGAACTTAAAATCCCCAGATGAGAGCAGCACTTGTCTCTCTTCTTACAGAGGTGGGCGTGGCACAAGTAGACCTTGACCTTGGGGAAGCCAGGAAAGCACCGTCCCCACCAGAGAGTGGTGTGGGCTCCAGGCTTGGCCTTTTGATTCTTCTTCTGACAAGCCGCTTCACTGCTCCCAGCTTGGTTTCCTCATCGGTAAAATTGAAAAAAAGAAAAAAAAATACTGCTTACCTCGTAAAAGTATTATGAGAACCAAACAGAATGATTTTAGCTAGCATTAACATAACGTGGTTGCATGCACAGGCTCTGGAGCCAGACTGACTGGGTTCAAACCCCAGCAATTCCACTTCCTACCTGTGTGACCTTGGGCAGGTTAATTCGCCTCTCTGTGCCTTTATTTCCTCCTCCATGAAGAAGGATAATCATGGTTCCTACCTCGTGGGGCTAGGAGGAATCAACAAATTAATATATACATGTTTTAACACTCAGGAGCCTGCCCACGGAGGAAGTGCTATGCCAGCACCAGGTTTCACCGACCAACCGCTGGGCGCCAGGTGGTTCATATGTTGTGCCTTGAAGAACCCGTGACGGGCATGACAGCATTGCTGCCATCGTTTGTCTCATCTTAAGGGACGAGGAAACTGAGTCACGGAGAAGCTAGTGAGTGGTGCAGGCCGGAGGGGAAACCACTCCAGGCTGCACTTTAGGTGCTTAGCACTGGGGCCCAGCCCCCGGGATTTACCCAGTAAATGTCACACCGTCATAGGGTGGGACCAGGATGGAACCCACCGCCCCCGTAACAGCAGTTCCAGGCCCCACTGTCGGACCGGTGTGAGGCCTGGAGGGTAGGCGGATGGATTGTGTGCAGACCCTTCCCTGGTCTGGGACAGTCAGACCCCACGCAGACGCCGGCAGGCTGGCCATAGCCTGGCACGGCTGGGCATGCTTGCTGGTGGCGGGAGGGAGGGCAGCATCGAGGTATTTTTTTCCGCCTGACAGCTCCCTCTGTGCCCCTACGGAACGGTGTTCTGATATGCATGAGTAATGGTCACCCTGCTTGTTGATGGAATTCATGAGATGAGCTGGCCCCCGGCCCCCGAGCACTTTGCCAGGAGCCTGCGTCAGCCATTGACAGTCTGGGAGCTGGCAATAGAAAAATCAAACCCCTGTGTCTGGCACCTCAGGTGGGGCCTCGGGAACCCGGCAGGGCTGAACGGAGAGGGCGAGGGTGAGAGAGAACAGGGTTGGGGGGGCCGTGGAGAGCTGGAGGGGGAGGTGCATCCCTGCCCTGGGGGCGAAGGAGAGAGGCAGGGTTCCAGGCCCAGCCCTGCTATTTACGTGCTGTGTCTGTGGCAGGTGGCCCGTTCTCTGAGCCATCCAGGGTTGCTGTGGATGAGTGGATGAGCTGTCGGGTAGGCCGGCGAGAGCACAGGTTCTGGAGTTGCCCGGAAGGGAACTATCCTCTGTTCCCACCTGGGACCCTGGGCCACGCTGAGTCCCCTTCCTGAGCCTCGGTGTCCCTGGCTGCAACTGGGGAGTGTGACACACGTCTCACGGAGAAGTGGCGGCAGTCCTGGCCCAGAGCGTCTAGAGATATCTTTGGTTGGCAATGCTGAAAGATGGCGGGAGGCTGCTGGCTCCTGAGGGCAGGAGGCGAACGCTACTTATGACCCTGCAGCGCCCAGTGTGGTCCTCACCACTCTCCTCCCCAGTAAAGAAGTATCCAGCCCCGAGCTACGGTGCCCAGGCTGAGAAGCCCTGCACGACAGCGAGTGAGGGAGGTTGGGTTCCAAAGAATACTCAAAACATGGCAATACAGGCTGAGTTCCCGAGGGCTGGTGTGTTTATTCGTTCGACAAATGCTGTGTAGCACTCACCATGCCATGGCGCTGTTCTTGGGCCTGGAATCCAGCGGGGAGCCAGACGGGCAGAGCTCCTTCCCTCCTGGAGTTTATACTCCAGTGGAGGGGACAGAAGGACACACAAGCAACCTGCAAGGAGAAGGCAGAGAATCAGAAGGGGACGTGCGTGTGAGCTTCTAGGTGGGGACTGCTAGGAAGATCTCTGGGAGGTGGTGCCAGTGATGAGAGCAGGTGTTCTGGGAGCTGTGAACACCTACCTCTGCTCTGGTGTGCAGCGATCGCAGAGTCCGGTGGTGTAGACACTCCCACCACAGCTGAGTTCAAGCTACCAGAGTGATTCAGCCACTGGCTGGATTGCAGAAATTCCTGAATATTGAACTGTGGTCTCCCACACCCTGGGGCCGGCGGCGTGGGGCTTGCAGGAAGGGGACGGCAAGTGCAAAGGTCCTGAGGCCGGACAGGGTGGGCCTGATCCAGGAACAAGGAGGCACTGGGGACAGGGCGGGGCAGTCCAGGCAGTCAGGGGCTGAGCTGCTCGGGCTCGTGGCCGAGGTCAGTGCAGCGGTGTGGATTTTATTCTGAGTGTGACAGGAGCGGGGGAGGGACGGGATTTGAAGGCATGTAGTGGAATGGTGGAGAGATCCCAGGGTATCTGAGAAAACGTCTGTTTCCCTTCCTGCGTCCTGGACCCCTCTGAGGAGGCAGACCGTCTCTCTTGAGAGCGAGTCCCCAGACCATAGTTCAGGGCAGGTTAGGCCACCCACCTCCCGCCTAGGCCGGGGTGCTTGGGCCCCACAGCAGGGCTCAGCCTGCCACGGGTGGGGGTGTGTGGGGGACGTCCGTCTTCTCCCAGCATCAGGCAGGCTACGATTTACGTCCTTGTCCGAGGAGGCTGCTTCCTTCTCCGGCATTGTTCCCAGGCTCCACAGAGGTCACCCTGACAGGAAAACACAGGTCCAGCCAGGGCTGGCCCGAGGAGGCATGTAGGCCCAGGCCCCTGGATGACCTGGGCCTGGTGTCCACTTTCTGGAAGCTTTTCTTTTCTTTTTTTTTTTTTGAGTTGGAGTCTCACTCTGTCGCCCAGACTGGAGTGCAGTGGCCGCTCCCGGCCCCCGCAGCCTCGACCTGCTGGGCTCCGGTGATCCTTCCGCCTCAGCCTTCCATGTAGCCGGAATTACAGGCATGCGCTACCACG
>NW_007248490.1:16648-20843 GCF_000164805.1 Carlito syrichta
GGGTCTCGAACCCGCGGGGTCAGGCAATCCACTCATCTCAGCCTCCCAAAGGCGCGGGATTACAGGCTGAGCCACCGAGCCCAACTTCTGGAAGCTTTTCTTGTGCATTCCTCCCCAGCTCTCCAAGTGGCAAAGAAATCATAAGAGCATGTGGTTATGGAGCACCATCGTGCCAAGCCCCCTTTCACGGATGAGAAAACAGACTCGGGGGACACTGTGGCCTGCCCCAGGTCACCCGACTGGGGTGGGACATGGTGTGGATTTGTATCCCGGCCTCCTGTGCTCAGAACCGCTACAGACGCTGGGACGGGGGACTGCAGTGCCCACCAACAGAAAACCCACTCTGGGTCATGCCACTGGCTAGTAACTGTTCCCCACGGGTGTAGGGGCAGCGGTCAGAACCCCAGGCCTGGGGCTCTGGGGGGTGACTTAGTGTGATGGGGTGAGGTGTGCCATCTCACAGACTCGCAGGCAGATTGTCTGGCTAGTGGTTCGATTCTGGTATCTCCTAGGACCCCAGTGAGCAGGGGACATCTGCCTGTGTGTCTAGTACCTTCTGTGTGCCAGACAGCACAGGGTCATTGTTGCAGGAGGGCGTCCTGTCCTGGTTCCAGGCCTGGGGGTGAGTGCCCTGTCCAGGGACAGCATGGAGCATGGATACCTGGCACCTGCCTTTGGCCCTGAGACTTAGGAGGGGAATGGGCTGGGATGGGGCTGGTTCCGGTCAGGGATCCCCCCCCGTCTCTGCAGGGGTGAGTAAGGAAGGAGGGGAGGGTCCCAGCCCCATCCACCTCCTCGCTCCATCCCACGTTCCAACACAGATCCTCACCAGCTCTTTCTGGGGACTGCGCATGCCCAAGTCCTGATGGCCTGGGACCCAGCCACGACCCACCCGGGGAAGAATCGTTACAGACGCCTGACTGTGGCGGACTACAGGAGGACGCCTGAACTTCCTCCATTAGGACAAGCTGTCGGCCATTGGGGTTGGATTTTTTTGTTCCAGACGTGGGGAAGCGGACAGGGTAAGGAACCAGGCCTGCAGCCTTCTGCTGGACCAGCCCCTTCCCCAGCCCAGGGCTCAGTTTCCCCATCTGTCTTTTGGGTTCCCCGGGCTCGTGGTGAGGGTTAAGGTCATGAAAAGCCCTCAGCCTGGCATCTGGCACGTCACAGACGTCCCTGAGCCTTGGCTTCAGTACGGAGGCCTTCCTCCTGAGTCAGGTGCCTGTGAGGGAGGGAGAACCACGCCACGGGACATGAAGGAGCGGGTGTCCCCTGTGGGAGGTCACAGTCCCCAGTACCTGCAGGCTTGGGGAGGGGGGTTTGAATGGTGGCCTCTGTGGTTGAGCTCTTGAAATGGCTTAATGTTCTCAAATGCTGGACAATGAGAACATGCATTGGAGACAAAAAAAGTGTTCATTTTCTGGAATGCCTTAGAGTTTTTACTACTCGGGCCCCCGTCTGCCCACTCCTTAGAGTCCCTGTTAGTGCAGGGCTTGGAAGGCCCTCCATGGTGTTAGGATGCTTTTCTAAAACTTCTGGCAACAGTGCTAATCATATTTCAAAGGACACGCCTCACACCTCTACTTGTCTGTACCTGGTGACGTGTCCTCCATGGGCAGCTGTGAGAGAAACCACGGGTTGCCCTTTAAAGCCTCGCCAGGCAGGCAGGAAGCCCCGTAGCTGCTACCTGCCCTGTCATGGGCCTGGGTCACCGACTGGGGAGAGAGATGTCCCCTTGGCTTGCCTTCTTGCTTGTGCTCCTCCCCAGAACATGGCGCAGAAGCTCATCTGGCGGAAGGCTTCTTCTTGATTTTGCTTCTGGAAGAAATCTCTTCTGATCATCCGCCTCAAGTGTGCATTTATGGTTTAATAAAAGGTGGGGTGGGGAAGGGGCGTAAAAGAATCTTACCTGGAAGGAGTGGGTCCTCCATGTGCCCCCTCGCGTCTTAGAGACCAGAGCACAACTTCTGGCCCTCCGGGCCCCGGGGGACAAAACTTCTTGCGTTCCCCCAGGTGTTTGCCGGGCTCGCCTCTGTCTCCCCCTCCTTCCTTCTCTCGCTTTCATTTCTGGAACATGGTCCTGGCCAGTCCTTTGGGCTCTTCTCCGTTCCCTGCTAAAAACAAAAACCATCCTTAACCCGAATGACCAGGCCTGCAGCCGTTTTGTCTGGTATGTGGCGTCTGCCTGGGGGTGGCACGCATGCTTCCAATTTATATTCCAGTACGCCCGCTCCAAGAGAGACCCTCCGGGTGGGCACCGGGAGCCCAGAGCCACTCGACTTCAAGAGAGGAGAGAGAGGGCCAGGGGGGACAGCCGGCCCGAGGGGACCAGCAGATTCTAGGTCAGGTAGGGGGGCCGGGGGGGTTCCAGAGTCCTAACCTCCCCACCCGCCTTAGCCCCCTGGTAGACTCTGGATTTTCCCCTGTATTCTGTGTGATTATTATTATTTTTTAATGAGGTCAGACTGCAAATCCATCTGCCTGGTCGGCCGGCCTAGGTTTGCAGGCAATTAAACTGGAGACTAACCTCTTAATTAGGGTTTCCCTGTGTAAATCTCATTTGATAAATTCCTTATCATCCTGGGTTTTAACTGCAGCGTGTCCTCGAGTCGGGCTTGAGCGCCCCCGGGGTCCTCTAAGTGAATCCCCCCAGAGAGGCCGCCCCACTCCGCAGACCCCTCCAGCCAGGGCCTCCCCCAGGAAGGGCTGAGAGAGAGAGGCCCCTTTCAGGGTTAATTAATCAGAAAATGTCATGGTGCCCGGTGATTCCGAGAACTTGTCTGCCACCTTTCAGCTCTCCTGGCCCCCTTCTGCCTCCCTTCCATCCAGGTCTTTGAAAAACAGCTTTTGGAGGGGAGGGGTGAGCTGAGCTCTGCTGAAGGAAGCCTGCAGCCCCCACACCTCCCTCGGAGCCCCCAGCCTGCTTGTGTGGATGATTTGCTCTTTCTTCACTTTTTCTCCTTCCCGTTCTTTAAACGCAAGTGCGGCTGGGAGTGGAAATGTCAGGGGTCAGGCTCCAGGCAGGGGAGTAGGGGCAGCCATGCTGGCTGGCGGAGCTTAACCCTTCGCAGACCAGGGGTGCTTCCTCCCTCTCTCCTCACTAGAGTGTGGGGGGAAGGGTCGTCACCCGGCCCCCCTTTTTAGGATTTTGAGCTAAAAATCACTTCTGTGATGGGAGCCGGGCAGTCGCAGCGGCGTCACGTGGAAGAAAGGCTGGTGGGATTTATGGTTCCTGTGGCCTGGGCCCAGCATCCGCGATGCCCTGGGGACAGGGCCAAGGTGCCATCGTGGGGCCAGCCCGGCCATGGCCATATTTACTGCATTGACTCTGCCAGCATCCCAGGAGACAGGAGACGTCCTGTTTACAGATGGGGGAACCGAGGTCCAGTAAGGTGTGGTGATGTGCTCGGTCTCCTGGCTGGTAACAGGTGGGGGTGGAATCAGGCCCGAGGTTCTTGGTTCCTGCACGCACGTCGGGCATCCACCCCCACCCACCCCGGAGTCCGCAGGAGAACCAGCGTGACTCCCGTGTGGGTCTTGGCTCTTTGCTCATGCTGTAGTTATGCGGGGCGGGGGCTGGTCTAGAGGCCCGAGCACCCAGCATCCTCCCGTCCTGTGAGGCAGCTGATGCTATGCCCACAGGGCAGAGGAGGAGGGTGAGGGGCAGGGGAGAGGACCCGTGAACACGTGGGGAAGCCCGGCCTGGCCCCTGTTCTCTCTGTCTCTTGGCTCGGCGATGCCCCCGGCCATGAAGGCAGGAGGGGGAGCACAGAGCCCATGCCTTCCAACACGGGTCTCGGTCACCTGTGGCATTGCCCAAGGACAGCACACCAGATGGCCAGTCTGTGACATGGGACTCGGGAGGGGCACACGTGGCTGGGGGTTGTCAGGGTGATGCTGGGGTCTGTCTGCAGTGGCTTAGGTGGGTGCTGGGCAGAGCTGCCCC
Source organism: Carlito syrichta (assembly GCF_000164805.1). Taxonomy (NCBI): domain Eukaryota; kingdom Metazoa; phylum Chordata; class Mammalia; order Primates; family Tarsiidae; genus Carlito; species Carlito syrichta. The sequence continues at coordinate 20,595 of NW_007248490.1, forward strand.
CAGCACATGGCGTTGTCATGAGCGTTGTTGTCTCTGAGCCTTGTTTTCCCCATCTGTGAAGTGAAGACCATGGCAGGGCCAACCCCATGGGTTCTGTGGGCACTAAACCCCTTCAGACACAAAGCCTTGTCATCAGTGACTCGCCCCCTGGGAAGCTTCAGTACATGTTAGCTGTTGCTATTATTATGGTTTTCTCCTTCCTTCCTTCCTTCCTTCCTTCCTTCCTTCCTTCCTTCCTTCCTTCCTTCC
>NW_007248490.1:21548-33815 GCF_000164805.1 Carlito syrichta
TTCCTTTTTTTTTTTTTTGAGATGGAGTCTCACTCTGTCGCCCAGACTGGAGCACAGTGGCCGCTCCTGGCCACCGCAGCCTCTACCTGCCGGGCTCCGGTGATCCTTCTGCTCAGCCTTCCAAGTAGCTGGAACTACAGGCGTGTGCTACCACGGCCGGCTAATATTTATTCCTAATAGTGGAGAGAAAAATGTAGGCACTAACAGCCCCCAAAGGGACTGTGGATGGTCGGGAGGGTGGGGGCTTCTAAGGAAGTTGGAGGCAGGAGCCTCTGATCTCTGATACTTCATAGCCCTGCGCTAGTCACCTAACCTCTCTGTGCTCCGGTGGCAGGGAGGAAATGCCAGCTCCCTCTGCTGTGGTGGGGTGAGTCTGGACCCCAAGTCTGCGGGGCGAGGGGCAGGGGGTTTGCTTCATGGTTCTCATAATTGGGCAGCGACCTTGGGATCCACGCTGCTGGCCGGGCCCCCGTTTCCCCGTCTGCAGGGGGAGAAGCTGCGGAGAGGCTGAGGACGTGTTTTGTGTTTGCAGCCTCCAAGAAAGCTGTTTAGCCGTCAGAGCTCACGTTTAGAAATGATAGAAAGTGGACTTGTTTGTCTGCTGGGTGGAAGGAAGCTGGGCATGCGGGAGTATGGCCCTTGGCGGCTACAGGTCTGTCCAGGCGTCTGTTTGCTCCCTGTCCCTGAGAAGGCACCGTGGGGATGGTGTGAGGTAGTCATGTAAATAAATGGAGCAGGGTGTCATCGGGGGTCTGGGTTTGGGTCCTGGCACCCTCTCTTGTGTAGCCTTTGAGCGAGCCACACTGCTCTGCGATGCCTCGGTTTTCTCGTCTCTACAGTGGGTCTCTCCTGCCTCCTGGGGGGTGGTGAGGACTGAGTGGAGGAGGCGTGTGAGGGGCCAGCCCGGGCTCTGCGTGGTGCTCTCGGCTGCCGGTCACTGTGATGACTGGGGCCCAGCTGAGCCTGGAGAGGCTCGAGGCCCCCAAAGCATGAAGTGAATTCTCCCCTCCTGGCCTGTGGCCTCCCTTCCTCCCTCCTCCAAAACCAAAACCCGGCATCTGTTTCCCCAGGAGCTGTTTAATATTCTGCCGCGGTAAAATGAACTCATTGCAGCCACCCGAAAACAGCTGAATGCACCCCCTGGCGCCCGGTGGCCTTTCACAGCGGCTCCAGACCCCCCCGGGCCTCAGGGAGGCTGGCAACGGCAGCAGCTGTGGGCGAGGGGCCCCCTTTTCTTCTTGGGGCCCTGGGGGAGCCTGTGTCCCCAAATAGGCTCGTAGGGGGCCGGGGGGGGGGGCTGGGCTTCCTGGCCTGTACGGGGCCTTGTTTGTGCTCTTGGCTCGGAGGTTCTGTGCGGGGGGCCACCCTGGGGAGGCAAGGAAGCGAGGTCTTCCCCAGATCCCCCTCCTGGTCCTCTCACACCAGCTTCAAATTGGGCCCAGTGGAAGCAGGAAGTCCTGGTTTGCAAGCCACGATATCCAGTGGAGATGAGGATGGTGGTGAGGTGACACGACATCCATCGGGCCCTTGCTGTCCTGTAGCCCAGCGCTCCTCTGTCCTGATGCCTCGCAGATGTCTACACCTGCAGGGTTGTCCTGGGGTCAGGTGACATCGGACCATGGAGCGTTGCACTCGGGTATATAGTTGGCGCTACTTAAGTGCTAGTTCAGGCTGTGCTTTGGGCAACTCTGAGCCTTTCCAGGCTCCACTGGGCCTGAGTCTTCATCACAGGACCCTGCTTGCCACCACACCTCTGCCTGTTGCCCCACAGACATCTGCACCTGCGGAGGGTGTCCTGGGGTGAAGTGACATCAAGCCTTAGAGCATGGCACATGGGCGTGCAGTCGGTGCTGCTTAAGTGCTAGCCATCGTCATTACTTGATGACCGTACCGGTCACCCGGTCAGTCCAAATCTCACGGCCCTCTTCCTTCTCCTACAACTGACGGCTCCTGCGTGCCTCGGTTTCTACCCCAGCTCCCTCGAAAGCTGAATGGTCGCAAAGTGCTTCCAGGTAGAAGCCAGATTCACTTCGTGTAATTATCCCTGATAAAACTAAGTATTGCTAGCAATTAGTCTTGGGCAGTTTCTCTGCTGGGATGCAGTCGAGGTGCCTGCTGGGCCGGCGCTGGGCCCGTCGGCGCTGGGTGTGCTGCTCGCCAGCGCCCGTAACCAGGACTGAGACCCGTGGCAGCGACATCACTCCCAGTCAGAGAGCTCTAGGAAGCGCCGGCCAGGGCGACACAATGGCAGCCCCTTTCCTCTGTCCTCATGTTTTATCTGAGGAGCCTTGCCAGGAGGTGGCCTGACTTCTACCTGGCCCCACTGCCTCTCGAGAAGACCCCCATAACCTACCGTCTCCAGCAGCGGGGCCCGAGGTGTCGTGTTTCAAGCCCCGGCCACACCACTTCCAGGCTGGGGGACCTTGGGCAGATCGGCCTCCTCTCTCTGAGCCTCCGTCTTCCTCATCGGTAAAGTGGGAGTCACTCTGACCCTGCAGTGAGTGGGTGCGTGAGTCTTCAGACTTCTTCTGGAAATATTTTACAGAGAGTGAACCATTCAGTCTTTACAGGCCACAAAGTCTCTACCCAACGACCTAACCTTGGCCTTGTCCCACGGACGCAGCCACAGACGATATGCACATAAATGGGTATGCCTGTGTTTTGAGGAAGCTTTATTTATGGACACTGAAACTTGGATTTCATATCATTTTCTTGGGCATGAACTAGATTTCCTTCAATCGTTAAAAAATGTAGAAAAAATTTTTTTTAGCTCGTGGGCTGCAGAACTTCTAAAACCCAGAAGTCAGGTGAGGGGCCCTCTTTGGCCGGTAGGTTGTAGTTAGCTGACTCCCTGGTCGACACATGGGAGGTGCTTAACGCAGTACTCCCATGCAGAGAAACTAATGCAATTGATGGAAATGGCGACTATTATTCTTTTCTGGGCTCATGATACTTTTTTATGAGTATATTTAAGAGTAAGTTAAAAGCAGGATTGTCCCGTGACATTCAGGTGATAATGATCATTCTTCCCTTTTCAGTTTATACCTGTGTCTTTACGTTTTTTGTGTGTTCATTGCCCAAGGAAGGACTATTACTCCCACTGCATGGAGACCAAGGCCCAGAGAGGGAAAGTGTCTCGTCTACTGTCGCATAGCTGGGAGAAGGCTGGGGTGGGTCCTGAACCCAGTACCTGGCCCAGAACCTGCCTGGGCAGAGGGCCCTGGCTTCTTCTCTGGCCGGCCTGGGAGCCTGAGCCCCAAGCCTCAGTTTTCCACCAGGAACTGGCTGCCCTTCCAACCACTGTCTGTCTACCAGACTGTGACTCAGGATGCCGACTGGGTGCTGGGTGATGAGAGTCTCTCCCTGTCACCCTTTTAGTGGTCCCGAGATCCAGGTCACCTCTAGCCAACTTCTGCTCTGCCTGTAACTAAGGACTGTGGGACCCTCCTGCTGTGCTGGCTGGAAAGGACTTGGGGGGAGGGTTGTGGGGTACAGTGAGAGACCCTGTCCCCAGGTCGGGGTGGGAGCTGTGACATTTGTGGTCCACGCCAATTGCCCTGGATGGCTGTTACCAGGTTCTGATCACAATCGCCAGTGAGTCACTGTGTGGCCTGGCCTGAGTCCCCCTGGGTCTTCAGATCTCCCTTTTCTCATCTGGGAAATGGAACCCCGATGCATATGCTGTAGGCTGTCATGAGAATAAGGGGAGGGGCCAGTGGAAACGGAGGCTTGGGGCTGGCCGCGTGGCGGGCCCTGAGAGCTTGGGACTCACTGATAGGGATGCTGCTGCTGTCGTCGTCATTGGTCTCCTTTTTTTTTTTTTTAGATTAGAAAATATAGTTTATTTAGAAAGTACATTAGAGACAGAAAGAAAGAGAAGATTTGCCTCCCCAAGGTAGGGAAGGGGGCCAAAGCCAGGAAGCATGGCAACAGCCATAGCTCAGAGAGCATGTGGCCACACCAGAGCCTAGCAAGGCAATGGCCATCATCGGTCTTGTCTCCAGGTTCGGTGTTTCCAGGCCTCCATTCCGAGGGTCATGAAATTTGACCTTCCGGAGCTTTTAAGGCGGGGGGGCATCTGGGGGGACGGGAGGCAGGAGGTGAGAGACTTAATCCTGGCCTGGCCTTGACTCATCATCTGGCCTCGGCCCCGCTGCTCTGCTCCGCTGGGCCTCTCTGAGATTGGACTGGGTCAGATTACGTTCAGCGTCAAGTGCTAATCTGGACTGATGCGTTCTGGCTGCCCGGGCTGCGCTGAGAAAGACTCTGAGGTTGTGTCCGGGTTCCTTGGGAGGGAGTGCTGCAGTCGATGAGCAGTGTCTCCCATGGGCTCAAGGAGAAGTGTGTGTTGGTGGGAGTCCCAGGCGGCCGATAATCCTAAAAAAGATGACCGGCTCCTTCCAGCCCCGGATTTACCTCAGTCTCTGGAACCTTCCTACTCGGAAATTATGGTTGCCGTGGCAGCCGCTGACGCAGGCTGGGAGAGACTTTGTAGGTTTTTTTTTTTTTTTTAGATCAGTACCGTCCTGTAGAACTTGCTGTGATGACGGAGATGTCGTATATCTGCCCGGCCCACCACCCGCCACATGGAGCTGTCGGGCACCTGAAATGCTGCCAGTTGTGAGTTGGAGTCTCACTCTGTCGCCCAGACTGGAGGGCAGTGGCACGCTCCTGACCACTGCAATCTCGACCCGCTGGGCTCCGGTGATCCTTCCACCTCAGCCTTCCAAGTAGCTGGAACTACAGGTGTGTGCTACCATGCCCGGCTGGCTAGTTTTTTATTTTATTGTAGAGATGTGTTCTCGCCAAGTTGCCCGGACTGGTCTCGAACCCACGGGCTCAGGCAATCCACTCACTTCGGCCTCCCAAAGTGCCAGGATTACAGACTGAGCCACGGAGCCTGGCCTAATTTTTAAATTGTACATAACATTTCGGCCAGGTGCGGTGGCTCACACTTGTAATCTCAGCACTTTGGGAGGCTGAAGCCGGAGAATTGTTTGAGGCCAGGAGTTCAAAACCAGCCTGGGCAACATAGCAAGACCTCTTCGTTACAAACAACAAAAAAAAAACCTTAAAAAATCACAGGCACATGCCTGTAGTCCCAGCTACTCAGAAGGCTGAGGTGGGAGGATTGCTTGAGCCCAGGAGTTTGAGGCTGCAGTGAGCCATGATGGAGATGCTGCACTCCAGTCTGGGTGACAGAGTGAGACCCCGACTCAAGAATAAGTAAATTTTATGCAAAAACTTGAAAACCACATGGTAACTGTATTGGACAGCCTAGTTCAACCCTCAGAGTGCCCTAGGGGCCCCCAAGGTCACCACGTGCTGTGCCGTGAACTCTGGGCGGGCCCTTGGGTGAAGGCCTGTTGCTTGGCAACAGACACAGAGCCCTGTGCTCTGCCCGGGCAGCTGGCCTGCCTCTGCAGGAGTCTTGCCTAGGGGCTGAGCTCTGGGAGCAGGGGGAGCCCGCACCTCTGGCCACGCATGCCTCCCTGGGGGCTGGTCCCCAGGGCTCCAGCCCTGCGAGTGAGTGAGGCCTGAGGGAGGACTGGCCTGGGTCAGATGCCCCTCCCTCGCCCCTGGAAGTCTGCAGGGCTCCATCCCTGTGGCAGATGCAGAGCGGGCAGGCCGAGAGGGCAGGCAGGGCCATGGGCTTCAGGAGGACGGCAGCAGTTTTCGTTTTTCCCTTCCCTCCCTCCTTCTGCTCCCTTTTTGGTGGGCAGGGCAGAAGCAGAAGAGGCTTTGGAGACTGCCTTGGTTTCCTCCTGCCTCAGCTCTGCCTCGCTGTGTGGTGTTGGACAAGTCCCCCCGCCTCTCTGAGCCTATTTCTGCATCCTTTAAAAAGGACCCACAGCCCCTGGCTTCGAAGGGAGGGCCTGGTGAGTGGTAGCCGTGAAATGCCTGGAGCAGTGTCTGGGATGTGGGTCCCCTCAGTGGACAGAAAAATCAGTTAAATTACCCTCCAGTATGCTGATGTTGTTTCTCTCTCTCTCTCTCTCTTTTTCAATCCCCCCCCCCGCCGAGTTTGGGTCTTACTCTGTTGCCCAGGCTGGGGTGCAGTGGCACGTTCACAGTGCACCGCAGCCTTGACCTCCTGGGCTCAGGGAATCCTCCTGCCTCAGCCTCCATAGTAGCTGGGACTACAATCACACGCCACCACACCTGGCTAATTTTTTTAGTTTTATTTTTTGTAGAGATGAGGTCTGTCTCTGTTGCCCAGGCTGATCTCAAACTCCCGGGTTCAAGAAATCCTTCCGCCTTGGCCTCCCAAAGTGCTGGGATTACAGGCATGAGCCACTGCACACAGCCTCATCACTCTCTCTCTTTTTTTAAACCCCAAACCTCGAACTGACAACCCCGCCCAGTCCACCCCTCCTGCCCAGAAATCGTGTCAGAGTGGTGGAGGGTGATGTGACTGACTTCCCTGCCTGGAGTCGACGAAGACTCTTCCCGCCAGGTGCGGTGGCTCACGTCCGTAATCCCAGCACTTTGGGAGGCGGAGGCGAGAGGATTGCCTGGGCCCACAGTTTTGAGACCAGCCTGGCCAATCTAGTGAGACCTTGTCTCTGCAATAAATCAAAAAATTAGCTAGGTGTGGTGGTGCATACCTGTGATTCTAGCACTTGGAAGGCTGAGGTAGAAGGATCACCTGAGCCGAGCAGGTTGAGAGCATGCCACAGCGCTCCAGCCTGGGTGACAGCGAGACTCCGACTCAAAAAAAAAGAATCCTCCCAGGGGCTACCCTGAAGGTCCAGTCTCAGTCTGGGGAGGATGTAGGTTGGCAGAGGGGCCTTGCAGGGTAGTCACCCCGGGCAGGAGGGAGTCGCTGGCATTGGTCGGCTCACCCGAAGGGATGCCTGTATTGGTGTCTTTGTTAAAAGCACCTCCGTCGTGTGTCTTTTCACACGGGGCGGGTCTAAAATGCGCTGGGCAAATGCTCACCCCCCTGACTCTGAGGAAGTCTGCTAGCTGGGTCGGGCCGCGGGAAGTGTGTGGGCGTGATTCCTCCGCTTCTGGGTCGTGTGTGGAGGGTGTGGCCCCACTCGGTGAATTTTGGGAGGAGGACCAGGCAAGCCTCCTGGTGAGGTCCTGCATTTTTGGCACCCAGGGAGCTTGACAAGTTCCTGTTCGGGTCTGTCTGGAGGTCCAGGTGATGCGGTTTGAGTCATCCTCATTTTAGGGATGCAGGGATTGATGAAGTCAGCACGCCGAGGGCCTACTGTGTGCAGGTGCCAGGGCCACAATGATGAGCAGGAGAGACGAGGCCCCCTTTCATGGGATTCACACCATTGGGGCAGTGGCACAGTCAGGGCAGTTATGAGAAGTTTAGCATCTTTAGGGTGGGCATGACAGGTTACGCCATGGGGGGTGCTGGAGCCCACCAGAGAGACCTCCCTGAGGAAGGAAGGCGAGTGCAGAAGCAGTTAGCCTGGTGAAGAGAGAAGGGACAGTGGGGGGGGTCCAGGAAGGGGGAAGATCAGATCTGGCAGGAATAATGCCGCCGCCTCTTGGTGTCAGGCTTTCTGAATGTGGAGGGGACCTGGAACTTGTTCCGGCATGGGACCCAAATCCTGTCTTTCTCAGAAGACTATGGGGACAAGAGGCTGTGACCTCTGCTCTCGCAGAAGAGGCCCTGGGTCTTAATTCTGCCTCTTTGTGCCAGAGACGTCGGCCAAATCCAGAAAATCCTTTCGAGAGGTGGGGTGTGGGTGTTGCAAAATGTGTCTTGTCCGGGGAAAATGTGATGGAAGGTGAGACTGGGGTCGACTTAGTCACCAGCACCCCCACCCCTGCCCCCGCCTCTTCCCACACTCCCTGCCTGAGAGGAACGTGGTGGCCCCCTCCTTCCCCTCAGAGCCCGGCCCCACCTTCCCTAGTCAGCGCCGGAGACAACACTCCGGGCATCTTGCGCCCAGCAGGAACACCTCAGCCCAGCTCTGTCCCCCCCAACCCCAAGGTACAGATTCCGTGAGCATTTCCCCGCTGGATGCTTGGGGGTGGTGAACACCCACTTGGGTGGCCTCTTCAGGTCATGGACTCACAGTCCCAGCGGCTGCACTCCTGCCGCTTGCAGAGGGCATGGCAGCCCAGAGAGGGCAAGGGGTGCCCCAGAGGTCACACAGCTGGCTTCTGGGAGAGCTGGGAGTGAGGAGGAGAGCCCAGTCTGGAGAGAAGGCAAGTCGGAGGTTGTCTGTGGTGGGCACACCTCGCCCCAGAAAGCCAAAGGCTGGAGCTGCTGGGACCTCTGGGAGGCTGCAGTGGAGGATAGGTGTGCTGGCCACGGGCACGCTTGGGGCTTTGAGCCCCATTGTTTTATTTTATTTTTTTGTCATTTCATGAAAAAAAAATTTTTTTGATTCAGAGTTTCATTCTGTCACCCGGGCTGGAGTGTAGTGGCACAGTCATGACTCGTCACGTCCTCGACCTCCTCAGCACGGGCAGTCCTTCTGCCTCAGCCTCCTGAGTGGCTGGGACTGTGGGTGTGTGCCACCACACTCTGCGGGCTTTTGTATTTTTTATAGAGACAAGGTCTTACTCTGTTGTCCAGGCAAGTCTCGAACTCCTGGATTCCGGCAGTCCTCCCACCTTGGCCTCCCAAAGTGCGGTAATTGTTGTAAGCCATCATGCCTGGCCTGTTCCCTGTTGTTTTGATGGAAATAACCTCCTGGCTCCGTGGAAACCCAGACCAGTTCCTACTGCTCCACCGGCCTCTCCCCCCACCCCCCACCCCAGCTGGGCAGATGCCAGGGTGCAGGTGAGAAGACAGGCTCTGGACTCACATGACCCAGGTCGGAATCCAGCTCTGCATTTCCAGCTGTGTGGCCTTGGCCCCCATAGGGCTGTTGCAAGAACCCAGGCCAGCCCCGCTCAGTTCCGTCTGCCCCCAGGTCACCATCTGCTCTGCCCATAACTCTGTCCTTTCCAGGTGGAAGCTGAGTGGCTGCTTGCCTGACCAGGTTGCGGCGTCTGTATGGGGTCTGGTCCTCCAAGGCCTCGCAGGAGTGAGCTGAGACCCCGTCTGGGTCCCGCTCCCACCTGATATGCCCAACTCAGCCTCAGAGAGCCCCCCTGTGCCCTTTTTGTGGGCATGTTCTGAGATGCTTTTGTTTTGTTCTTTATAACCAACCCTGTCTTCAGCCAAGGTTTTGGTGTCTTTGACTTTCAAGTAGGGAGCCAGGAAGGTTTCCACTGTAGCTTGGGAGGGACCAGGGCCACAGTGAACGAAGAAGATCTTCACAGATCAGGCTCAGGTATTGAGTATCTCCTGGGTGGCTGGCTGCCGCTTCCTCTTATGTGCATTGGGCAGGTGACATCACCTCACAAAGCCTCAGGTTTGGGACAGTACACCTTCTCCGCAAAGGGCCTGATGGCCAAGCCTTCAGGTGTGTGGGTTCTACCATGCGCTGATTAATTTTGTGTGTTAATTGACTGAGTCACGAGGTGCCCAGATACTCGGTTAATCATTTCTCTGGAGAACCCTGACCAAAATACACAATATACCAATATCTCTGTTGCAGCCACAAATGAAATGTTAACGAACAAGTGTGGCTGTGTTCCAATAAAACTTTATTTACAAAGATAGGCAGTGGGCCGGCTTTGACTCACGGGCCACAGTTTGCTGACCCTAGTGGGTTCCTCATCTGTGAAATGAGGCTGAGAGGACAGATGCTGCCCTCCAAGGTTACGGCGGGGAGTTGCTGAGTCTAAAAGCATGAGCACCGGACAGGCGTCACCTGGAATGATCTACTGCTTATCATCATACGCTGTTTTCCGACAGCCCCACCCAGTAGGTGTACGATCTCATTTCACAGATGGGGAAACTGAGACCCAAGTGACCCTTCCATTCACAGTCGGAGGATGTGGCGCCTGTCTCCACTTCTCTCGGGCCTCAGTTTCCCCACCTGTAGCTTCCGAGAGGACTTGTGGCTGCAGTGCACAGGGCAGGGTGGCCACACCCCCTGTGCAGAAGGGGTAGAGGCAGAGAGATGGAGTCCCTTGTAGAGGTCGCCAGCTGAGATGTGGTGAGGCTGGGGCTGGGAACAAAGCTGGGTTTCTGGGGTCCTAAGTTACAGTCACCTGGCTCAGAGGCTGGCTGGGGTGCCCGGCTGGCCCTGGGGGACCCGAGCTCTCTCAGGGCACGGCTCCTGGGAGGATGGGCCTCACGGCTCCCCCTTGCCTGGCGTCGGCAAGCACAAGGGGCCTGTTCTAGTGAGGGCGTGTATCTCCACGTCAGGTGTGCCGTGTCAAGCTGAAATGGATAGGTGCAAGCCTCCTAGTCATTCTGACAGATTCCTGGTGCCCCTCCCCTGCTGAAGAATCTTCCTTGGCTTCCCACTGCTCTCAGGAACAAGGCCAAACTTTTTCCTGAGGCTTCCATGATTGAGTCAGGGTCTCACTCTGTCGCCCAGGCTGGAGTGCAGTGGCACAGTCATGGCACACTGCAGCCTCGACCTCTTGAGCTCAGGTGATCCTTCTGTCTCAGCCTCCCAAGTAGCTGGGACTGCAGGGGCGTACCAGCATGCCCAGCTGATTTTCTGATTTTTTAAATAGAGACGAGGTCTCACTATGTTGCTCAGGCTGGCCTCAGACTCTCCTGGGCTCAAGTAATCCTCCCATCTCAGCCTCCCAAAGTGTTTCCTTCCTTGATGGACTGAAAAACATGAGGTTCTAATGTTAAAGAAAAGCCAGCGTATCTTTGTCCTTTAAAATAAAAATGGTGATTTGCTGAACAGCCTGCAGATACCCGGCAGAATGGGAAGAGCTCAGTGAGGTGTCAGCCCAGCATTGAGGTGCCCCGGTCTGCCTGTGAGGACGCTGGGGCTCAGAGAGATGCAACCTCCTGACCAGGGCAACCCAGCACTGGCCCTAAAACCCTGTGGATGAGCTGGGCTCGGTGGCTCAGCCTGTAATCCCAGCACTTTGGGAGGCCGAGGCAAGAGGATTGCCTGAGCCCACGGGTTCAAGACCAGCCTTGGCAATTTGGCGGGACCTCGTCTCCACCATAAAGAAAAGAAATTAGCCGGGTGTGGTAGCGCGTGCCTGTAGTTCCGGCTACTTGGGAGGCTGAGGCAGAAGGATTGCCGGAGCTCAGCAGGTCGACGATGGGGTGGCCAGGAGCGTGCGTGCCACTGCACTCCAGCCTGGGTGACAGAGTGAGACTCCAATCAAAAAAACAAAAACAAAAAAACCCTGTGGGTGAATCATGGGCAAGAAGGTAGGAAAGCAGGGAGAGCTGGGGCGGGGGTGGCAACATAAACACCGTTCTGGTAGCAGTACCATGGCAGCTACTGTTGATCAGGTGTTCTCGGTGCCTGGCCCAGTGCTGAGCGCTTTGGCTGCATTGCCACCAGACGTCCCCTCCCACGTGAGCGTGACCTCCCTCCCGGTTTCCTGGATGGGACACTGAGGCCCAGTGAGTTCACTTCCCCAGGGCTCTCCTCGCATGGGCACCATGACTCCGCTGCCCTCAGAAGGAAGGCGCAGGCTGAGGGATCGCCTGGCCCCATGCCTGTCACATCTCAGCAGCATGCGGGCCAGGAGGGGCCCGGGGGGCGTGGAGGGCTGCATCTGTCACAGGTCACTGGCTGCGTGGCTGGAGGTGCCAGGACCAGAGTCTGGTTGGAGCCGCCGAGTGTGGCATGGGGAGCCCACCCTGTGCAGCCTGCAGACCCGGGCTCTCCTGCCCCGCCCATCTCCTCCTGCGGGGTCGGGAAGGGCCCCGGGACTCAGCCCCCTGCCTCCTGCATCCCTGGTCCTGGCATCCCGTCCAACGATGCCCGATGCCCTCGCTGCCTATCCTGCGCAGCCCGGGGCCAGCTCTCCATCTGCATGACAGCTGCCCTCAGCCAAGTCAGCTCACATTAGCTTCCCAGGGCATCCGGGCTGGTCTCACCAGACTGCGCCGCCGTGGCCCCTTCCTCGCCCTTGCAGGGCCTGCAGAGGGGGGCGGCCGGGCCTCCTGATGGCCGGTGGGGGGGGCTCTTCATGCCTGGCCTGGTGCCGCAGGCAGGAGGGGGACCCGGGCCCTCACGCCCCTCAGGAGCCTGTCAGATGGGGCTGATGGGGCCAGGACTCAGCATCGAAGAAGGGAGGGGAGGGGCATCAGGGTTTGTCCTCAGCTGCTGTGTCACCCTGGGTAGTTCCCAGCCCATCTGTGAGCCTGGGGCGGGGGGAGACAGAGAAGAAGAGAGGGTGGGGAGAGAGAGGAAGAAAGTGAAAGGGAGAGCAGAAAGGGATGGGAGAGATGGGAAGAGGAAACGGAATGGG
>NW_007248490.1:34087-45119 GCF_000164805.1 Carlito syrichta
GAGAGGAGGGTGGGGGGTCCGAGGGAGAGGGAGACAGAGACTGAGCGGCAGGAGGAGCCTGCAGGCCAGAGCAGAGTGAGGAGGTGGGGGGGAGGGGGGCCGATGCTTGCCCTTCTCCTGCAACTTTGGTGCAGCCTCACCCCCTGGCAGCGGCAGCCCTGGGTGTGACTCAGAGCTTCTCCCTGAGGCTCAGTGTGTCCCCCCAGCAAGATGGGCCTGAGCGTGGGGTCCCCTGTCCCAGCGTTGGGGCCATCCAGGGCTCCTGGCGAGCCCACGGTTGCGTCACTGCATCCCCCAGAGCTGACAGGCATTGACACGCAGCCCACCTTCCCTTGTCCTGTCCTTAGTTGGCACGGTGGCACGGTGGCTTGAGTTTGTCATTGGAGGGATGGCAGAGAAGGAGCGGGAGACAAAGGCAGAGGGCTGGGCAGAGGCGCGGCAGGTCCCCTGGGCCTGCCTAGCCCTGTGTGGGCCCTTGGATGCCTGGGTGGAGCGCCACTCGCTGCTGGCCACTGCCCCTCGAGTCCCCATCCCTGGGGCGGCGGGTGGCGGCTCCTTCTTGGGCTTAGGCTGAAGGATGCGGTTCCCTTGCTTTGGGGGAGCCCCTGCCTCAGACTCCAGCCTGCTTGGAATGCAAGATCTCATGTCCCCAAAGGGACGGTGTGGTGGCGGCATGCCCAGCTCACGTTTTGTTTTTCTTGTAGAGATGAGGCCGCACTCTGTTGTCTAGGCTGGCCTCGAACTCGGGCTCAAGCAATCCTCCCGCCTCAGCCTCCCAAAGTGCTGGGATTATTGACATGAGCCACCACGCCTGACCTTGAAAACTTATTTTTTAAGCTCAGACTTGTCATGGAACCTGTGATGACCCACAGCCGTCATTGCAGAGAGGACTAGATAGACCCGGAGGTGGGGAACGACTTGCCCAAAGTCCCCTGGCAGGCAGGCGGCAGACCTGGGGTGAGAATGTGAGTCTGTCATGGAAACATTGAGCAGACACTGTTCTGGTGCCTACTGTGTGCACGGAAGCAGGGAGACAGCGAGAGCCACACCCTCGGGTTTCCGGGACATCTTTGCGGGGGGCATTTCACTCCCTTCTACAGATGGAGAAACCTGCCCAAGGTCATGGAGCTGGTGAAGGGCAGAGCTGCGATCCGGACCCAGGCGGGATGGGAGCAGCCTCCAAGCTGTGGTGTGTGTGTGTGTGTGTGGCGGGGGGGGCTGCAGCAGGAACCGGCTGCGAGGCTTCCGGTGGGTTGCTTTCCTGCGTGGCTGGCCGCGTAGACCCTGTCTCTGCCACCTGACATCTAGCTGAGACACGCTGCTCCTCCCTGCCCCTGCCTGAGCCCATCTGTCTCCCCGGAGGAGGGGACGCCCACGGACAGCAGCCGAGGCAGGTCGCCCTGGGGACTGTGGGGCCCTGCGGTGGGTGCCAGACTGGCGTAGGGCCAGTCCCCTGGGTCGGGTCCCCACTGCTGCGCTGGCGGGTTCTCGGCCTTCGTGCTGTGTCAGAAAGCTCACCGCTGGACTTTGCTCTGAGACTTTGCTCTGCGACTACCCTGCGACTTTGCTCTGACCGCTGGTGGCCGCTGACTGAGACCTGCCACGTGCAGGCACGGTAGACCCTGCTCGGAGCTGTGTGTCCTGCTCATCCCACTCCCGGAGAGGGCAACTGAGGCTCAGCGGAAGAGAGACGTGCCCCAGGCTGACCGGCCGGGAAAAGTGCCAACCACCAGGACACAGGCCTCCGCGGTGTTTTCTGTCTTTGGCGGCCTGTGGATGCGGGGCCCTGACCGCGGGGTGCCCCTTCACCCAGTGAGATGTGTCAGCACTTCCCTGCCGCCGGTGGGCAGTAGCTTGCGGTGTCATTGCCGTCATGGGGGCTGGGGCCGGGGTGCCGTCTGCCGGCAGGGACGAGAGGGTCACAGACCGCAGACGGGATGCTGAAGAAACACCACCAGGGTGCTGGCAGCCAGGCAGGGTGGTGGGCGTCAGCAGGGGTGAGGAGGGAAGGATGGACAGCATCCCTAGGCAGAGGGACCAGCAGGAGCAGAGGTGCAGAGGTGGAAGGATGGGGCTGCGCTGGGGGGTTGTAGGGATGGGCCTTGCGGTGCAGGAGGGAGCTCTGAGGAATGCAGCCGGAAGCCTGGACTTCATCGTGGGGGCACTGGGGAGCCACAGAAGGTTTTAGTGGGAGAGAGGCCTGGTCTGATTGGTGCCTCAGAAGCTCATGCAGCTCACAGAGGAAGATGGGCCTGAAGGCCTGTGTGGAAGCAGGGAGAGCTGCGAGGCAGGCTCTGTCGGCAGGGGAGGGTGGAGGCCTGCGCCAGGGTGGGTGCCAGGGCAGGAGAAGCTTGGGCGAGTTTTCAGGCAGCACTTCCCTCCCCGAGGCCTGGGGTTGGGGCAGAGTGAAGGCCGACATGAGGCGCCTGGGGCTAGCTTGGGTGCATGGCCCAGCCCTTCTTGGAGAAAGGCAACAGGAGCCACCGAGGTCCTGGGGTCACAGGTGTTTGGGGGGACCCAGGGACTCCCAGGTGACGGGGCAGGGGTGGCCAGCTCTGTGGCTGCCAAGCTTACCTTGGCTCCCAGGCCCGGCAGCCCAGCCTCCTGGCTGAGTGGCAGCTGTCAGGGCACCCAGCATCTCCCCCGACCGGGTCCAAATAAAGGAAAAACCAAAATACACCCCCTTTGTCGGAAGCCGATGAGGGTGCGTTGGGCGAGAGTCATCGCTATTGTGTGCGGGCCCACACGGCGTCTTACATAAGCAGCGAGTTAAAAATATGCCGGGGTTCTAACTCTCCCGCCCCTCCTGGGAGGACACCCTGACCCGGCCTCGGTGGGGCAGGGGTGGGGTGGGGTGGGCTCTCGGCACCCGCAGGGACGAAGCAGCCGCCGAGCCTGCCAGCAAGACCCAGGGGTGCCAGAGGGTGGGGAGTGGACACGCGGCCACCCCTCCCAGAGGGCTCTCGGGACTGAAGCAACCCTAGTGTCTCACCTAATTCAGCCCGAGAGCAGGTTCTCTTACTGTTCCCGCAGGGGAGCACCCCAGATCAGTACCCTAGGTACCCATCGGACCCCACCTTCCTGCCCCGCACCGTCCGCTGGGTGGACAGGCCGGGAGGTGGATGGGCCAGGAGTCCACCTCCCTGGGGTTTGACAATGCCCTGGTGGCTGGAAGACCCACTGAGGCAGCCCTCTGGCACCGGTGGGAGGTGGCAGCCACCCCCCAGCCCCCTTCAGCTCGTGACATGGGCGCATGTGGCTCATGCACCCAGAGCCGGTCCGGAACGTTTGGTGCAGACCGGGGGGTGATGAGGCCTGTGCTGCTGACTTTAAAGAAAAGAAGGACAACTCAGTGGTTTGTGGGTGGGGCATCTCCAGGAGCGAGATGGCATGGCCCCGGCAGACACAGGCCCCTCTTCTCCCTCCCAGAAGGGTCCCACGGCAACCTTGAGGCCAGCCAGCATCGGGGACAGGTGGGGCACGTGGAGGGTGCTGGCAGGAGCACCCACAGTGGGCACTACATGGTCCATTCCCTTAGTCCCCTAGCACCTCTGTGGCGGCAACCCTGCTATCCCCCGCCGTGTCCTGGAACCGAGGTTCTGCGGACTTGGGTGACACGCACGGAAACCCCCTGCTCCACAGACCGCGGCCGCTGTCCTCCGTGGTTGCTGTGAAGGGCACGGAGCTTCGGCTGTCGCTCCTCATGCATGCGCTGCTTTTGGCACTTTCTGTCGTTGCCCCCCTTCCCACAGCGAGACTGGCCAGCCCATTGTGGATCAGGAAGCCCCGAAGACAGAATCGGCTGCGGGATCGCAGTGGGGCGGGGCGTTGGCAGCAGAAATGATGGCGCAGTGCTGGGTGCTCGGGGAGGGGTGGTGGGTGCCAGGAGGAGACCAGAGGGTCAGTGAGGGTGTGTTTGCTTCTGCCCATAGACGTCCCTAAGAACTGTCCCACCATCATTCCAACGCCGGGCAGGCCCACCCATCAACCCGTCATGGTCCCCACAAGCCAGAGGCCCCTGTGCTGGCTGAGTCAGGCGAGGCACACAGGGTCATAAGAGTTATTTTATTTTATCTTACTGTTTTCTAGAAGCAGAGTCTCACTCTGCTGCTCAGGCTGGAGTGCCGTGGCACAATCCCAGCTCACTGCAGCCTTGACCTCCTGGGTGCCAGTGATCCTCTCACCTCAGTCTGCTCAGTAGCTAGGACTACAGGCCTGTGCCACCACACAAGATTAAGTTTTACGTTTTTCGTAGAGACAGGGTCTCGCTGTATCATCCAGTCTGGTCTTGAACTCCTGGACTCAAGGGATCTTCCTGCCTCAGCCTCCCAGGCAGGAGTGCTTTGGGCTGATGACGCCCCAGCCCCTGGGACCGACCCCCACATGCTTGCTGGCCTTTTCTCTCGTGTGGTCCCCTCGAAGCTGCTCTGAGCTGGGCCCACCAGGAATCACCTCGCCAAGTGACAGATGAGGAAACTGAGGCTCTGCAGACAGGAGCCAGCGACCTGGGTGTGGGAAACCCGAGATTCGACCTTGGCCTGACCAGCTGGGAATGCTGGGCTGAACATCAGAGAGCCAGTCCCAGAGCTGGTGGCCTGGCCCCGGGTGACCCCTGGGCAGCTCCCTGCCGCTTGGGGCCTCAGTCTTCCCTTCTGCCAAACAGGGGTGAAGGGGTGCCTCACAGTCCATGCATGGCACTCAGCCGAGCGCCTGCCAGGTGCAGGATGCAGAGCCGAACAGGCCAGGCCTCCCCGTCCCGTGCGGCGCAGCTGAGTGGAATCCTGGGCTGCGCTCCCTGGGCCTGTGGCGTCGGCTGGCGCTGGGTGATGAGTCACTTTGGGGTTCCCCCAACCTCAGGGGCTCAGCTCTGGGTTCCGGTGTGTGGGGGTGTGCCCACCGCCTGGGGAGTGGGGACCAGGGCCTCTCCTGGGCTAGGGCAGGCCCTGACTTGAGGCAGCTTCCATGGCGCTGATTTACGGGCCGCGGTTCGGCAGCCTGGGGGAGCCGCCTTCCGAGGGCGTGTTGGGTCCCCCCGGCTGGAATGAATCCGGCGGGAGGATGAGTTTGGTCATGCTCGGGTTGTCAAGAACTGAAGAGCAATCTTCTCTCTTAAAAATGGTCCCATGGGGACCACCTGGTTGGCTCTCACACTTGTCCCAGGCTCTGTGGTGCCGGGAAGCCCCGCCCCGTCTCTGAGCCCTGGGTGCACCTGCTGGAGTGGGGGCAGGGTCAACCGTGGCTGGGCCCGCGGCAGGTGGACTGAGATAACATGGGGCTGTGTCCAGCCATGTGCCTGGCACACCCCGTTATAGCCACACTTAGGTCACGTCTGTGACCTGCGAGCGTGTCTGCGGGGAATCTGGCCGTGTGGGTCGGTCTGTAATGTCAGCTGGCAGTCTCAGCTCCAGGTGGGTCCTGGCCTGCTCCCAGCATGATGCCCAGGAAGCGCCGACGTCCTTCCTCTTCTTTGCCTGCAGCCACAGAGTGAGGGAGCTGGGCTCGGGTGTGCGGGCCCGGGTCTTTTCTCTCCTTTGGCAAGGGGCTCCATGTCTTGGCTTCTCGTCTGTAAATTGGGCACAAGCATGGCCATTTCGGCTCCTTGGGATAATGTGGATAAGGGTGGGTAAGAACCCCCTTCCAGAATGTTTCTTGGTCTCTGGTAGACCCTCTTCCGTCCTCGCCTCCCAATCCAGATCTCGCAGCACTTGGAATACAGCTCCTCTGGGTGGGGGGTATTGGGCAGCGGGGGTTGCTGGGAGCAGGTTGCACGCGGAGGAGGTTGCGCCGTGTGTTCCGACCCTGCGTGGATGCCTCGCGCTTCCTGGGGACCCTGCTCCGGTTGTGGCATGCACAGCAACCTGGTTCCACCACTCTGAACCCACTTGGAACCCCCGGGCTCGGAACCTCAGTTTCTGCTTCTGTGAATTGTGGCCAAGGGTCCCATTTCACAGGTGGGAGCTTGCCCGCCTGGCCAGTCCCCAGGAAGCAGGGGGGCTTTGGGGACTTCCAGGTGGCTGCACGGACCCCTCGCCTCCTGACCCTCCCAGATGCCAGTGACAGTCCCAGCATCCCTGCTGGGGGCTCTCCCTGTGTGCCAGGCTGCTCCGAGGGGGTCAAAGCGTCTCCACTTGTCCCCATGGGGAATGACATCATCCCGTTGTATTAGTGAGGAACCTGAGGTTCAGAGAGAAAGTGGTAGAGCCCTGGCCGCACAGCGGTGGGGCTGAGGTGCCAAGGGACCCTGCTTCGATCACAGAGAGGCCCTGCTTCCGGCCTCACTGCGGACGCTGGGAGGAGGATGAGGACAGCGCCCAGCACATAGTAGGTCCGTGAGAAAGGCCCGTGGGTGGGATGAATGGGAGGAAGAGCCCCACTTCCTCCCGGCACGCAGGTCCCAAAGCTTGGGGCTCCAGGGCGGGGGCCCCAAGCCTGGTGAGTCACGGCCTGTCCTCGGCTGCCTGGGCCCGTCCCCCGGGAGGATCATTCTCTGCAGGCCGTGGCTCAGCTCCTTGGGGAGGTGTCCCGCTCAACCCCGAGGGCAGGGCAGGCGGGTGGCTCCCGCCTGGCACAGGGCCCTGCCCTGCTTGCAGGGTGTTCAGGGCGGGACAGTCGGTCGTGGAGTTCGGTATCTGGGTGTGCTCCCTCGGCCGGAGCTGAGCCTCGCTTCTACGGAGGCAGAAACTCAGCCTCAGCCCACATTCAAACCCAGCTTCTCGCCCCTTCCTGGCCGTGGAACTTGGGCAGATCACCTGTCCTCTCTGAGAGTCAGACTCGAGGAGAGGGGAATGATGACGACATTCGTCGCCCAGAGTGGGTCTCAGAACCGAGCAGTGGTGGCTTGGCAGCAGAAAATCCGTCCTCCGATGACTGCTTCGCTCCTAGAACTCCAGGGTCTTGCGCTCGTCTGGCCTAGTTTATGCGAAGGTGTCAGTGGTGGCCAGACTCCTCCAGGGTGCCACCACAGGCCTCCCTATGCTCTGTGGTGTTTTGGGGCTGCGTGACTGAGTGAGAGGCGAATTGGGGTTTTCACTCGGGCCTTAGGGGAGGAATAGACCCCAACCCTGTTCCCAGACTCTTCACACGGCACCTAGGGATGGGGCTTGGCGGAGGATTGGGTCAGGGCCTGCAGGCTCTCAGTGTCTTCTGTGCCGGCCCTTCGCCCTCTGTCCCTATGAAGACGGCACTTTACAGTTTGCACAAACCCCTTGCGCGCATGAGCAGCCTGCTTGACTGACCCTGGTGAGGAGGTCTGTGGGGCTGGCGGATACTCCCCTTTTCAGAGACGGGGACTCGACTCGGGTCCCTGGGGGGACTTGAGCCTCTCGGCCCTCGGGTTGGAGCTGTGTGGCTCTGGGAGGTGCCTGTGCCTCTCTGGGGCTCGGACGCCTCATCTGGAAGATAGGGTACCAGCAGGCTCAGCGCAGACGGCAGGAGGGAATGGCGCGTGTCGGCGGGGTGTCCCTCAGCAGTCCCCGCCATGCCTACTCCCAGAGCCCTTTCCTGGAGGCTCAGTCCCTGCACCCAAGCAGGGGCAGGGCCTTCTGGGAGGGGACTGGCCTGAGATACTCAGCTGGTGCTGGGGGCCGTGGGTCTCAGCCCCTGCCGAAACCCAGCCGTGCTGAGCTGGGCACCCACAGGCACCTTCCCCTCCTGTCTGCTCCCCTGGGGAGGGTGCCGTGTGACTCCCACTTTCTCCTGCGTGACCCTAGGCAGGCCGTTTTCCCTCCCTGGGTCTCAGCGTGCTTAGCTACATAAAGTAGAGGTGATGACCATGCCTACCTCCTGGGGTTGGTATGAGGCCTGGCGCTGTTTAAGGGAGTTCCCAAGCACACGGTAGGTGGACCTGCAGCAAATGTCTGTCCAGAGGATAACCCAAAATTGGGTTGCGTTCTGGACTTGGACACTCTTGCCTTCCACCTTTTCATTGAATCTGGTGAACTCCTACACATCCCTGGATGCCCAGTTTAGGTACCCCTCCTCCAGGAAGCCATCCCAAGGTACCTCACATCCAGTTAATTTTGGGGGAACTAGTTCCTCAGAGATGGGCAAACCCCGAGTTTATCCTGCCTCACTCACCTATCTTCTGAAGGGGGAAACTGAGTCCCAAAAGGGTGTCTTCCTTTGGCTGAGTCAGCCGTCTCTAGATCCCCTCAGACCACCCCCAGCCATGAGAAGAGGGTGTGGACAGTGCCTCTGCCGTGCCTGGGCCACTTTGTCCCCCGTCAGGGCATCCCTTGGAGCTGAGCGTGCCACTAACGTCCTCTCGTCCTTCTCTCTCCGCAGCCCACGACCTCCCCACAAGCAAGAACTCGGCACCGCAGGCTGGCAGCCACTTGCAGTGCCTGTCTGTCCACTGCACGGACGACGTGGGCGACGCCAAGGCCCGCACCTCCGTGCCCACCTGGCGGTCCCTGCACTCCGACATCTCCAACAGATTTGGGACCTTCGTGGCCGCCCTAACTTGAGTGACAAGCAGCGCCTCCTCCCCACCAGGCCCTCCCTACCCCCTACGTCTCCCCCTCCCCAGCCCGATCACCCACCCCCCTGTTCATTGGAAAGGGCCACTATTGCCGAGTGGGTGATTTTTTTTTTTTTAGGTTGGTACCTGCTTAGTGGCATATGGACCGGAAAGGGTTAATTTAAAGGGGGGAACCTCAAAAGTTGTTTTTTTTTTTTTTTTTTAAAGAAACTTGTCTGCCACAGTATGTTACCAGTGTTAACCCTCCTGCAGTTAGCAGACCTCTGCTTACGCGTTTTCTTGCTAGATGGTTTGGTCTGTCTTCTGGGCATACGTTTTTAGACAACCTCTCTCTCGCTTCCTCCTTATGCTGCTGTATGTCTGAGTATTGTTGTTTCATAATAAGGCATTGTTGCTCTCCTTTTTTATTCTTTCTCCTCTTCTCTCTCCCCCCTTTTTTCTCCCCCTTTTTGCTTTGTTCACTGCTTATTAAAATGGAAATTCTGGAGATAGTAGTTCTGGAATACCGCCCGGTGGAAGTCAAATTGTCATCGCAGTGTTACGTCCTGGCACCCAACTGTCATCGGTCAGGCAGGAGCCAGACGGTGAATGCCCTCCTTAGGCGTGCCACCCGGGACTTTGTCTCGCCTGTCCCCTAAGGAGATAGTGGTCGAGATGTCCATGCCCAGAGGCACCCGCCCATCTGCTCCTGCTGGAAGCCGCCCTCTGCGTGGCAGCAGCAGCCATGACTGGCCTGCTCCGTGGGAAGGAGCCGGTGTCCCCTGTGCTGGGTCTGTGCCCTGTGGCCTGCGCAGGGGATGGTGCTGTCCGGGCTCCTGCCCCGGCACCGGGCAGGCCGGCTGTGCCTTGGGCGCCCGGGTGGGAGGAGGGTGAATCCCAGTTCCTGGTGCCTGTCCTTGCTCAAAGCCGCTTCTGGCCAGGCATCCCAGCGGAGAGGGGGTGCTGGGTGTCCCTCCCCACCTCTCTGGTTCAGGCCCCAGGCCGCCCCTGGGAGGGAGGGGGCACCTTGGCTTGGCCTGCAGAGTCCCTCTTCTCCTGACCTGGGGCGCCTCCTTGTAGGGGTCTGTGGGCTCCCAAGAGACTGAGGAGGGAGAAGGAGAGTGTAGTGGGTGACTCTGACGCCTGAGCCTTTCATTTGTGAACCGGGAATCTCCCCTGTCCCCTCTGCTTGAGTCTCACCCTGTTGCAGAACGAGAGCCATGACCCACATGACTCACGAGGGACTACCCTCTCCTTCCAGCCGAGACTGGTGGGGTCACCGAGGCCCACGGTGGGCAGGGACGGGCACCTCTGGGTGCCACTGATGCCATGCAAAAAGGGTGAGGGGTACAGAGATTCCTGGGTGGGTCAGAGGAGAAGCCACCGATGTCACTCCACCCAAATTGGTGACTTCTGTTTTATTTCAGTTTTTGTTGACAGGCGTGTCTTCCCAAACGCCCCCTTTTGCGCGCACCTCCTCCCCTGCCCAGCCCCCAGAGTTTGCAGATTCGGGCTTTTTTTTCCTTCTTTTTTTTTTAAAGCAAGTGCCCTGAAGGCTTTGGGCTCACCATACAACACCCACATTGTTGATTTCAAAGAACTTTTCAGCACGGGGGAGAGAAGCTTCCAGAAAAACCTCGCTCTTTCCCCTCCCTTCTCCTCCTCTTCCTTCCGTGGCCCTCCCGGCCCTGGGTCCGGTCTGGGCAGTCTTGACCTAGGATGGCCCCTGGCTGTCGAGGGCCAACAGAAGCAGGTGGCACGCGTTTATCCACGGGAAGGTGTGAGTGGATGCACCTGCGTTCATGGGCGGCTTGCGCATCGGACCACACTCTGGGCCGATCCCCACACCCCCGCCTCCGCCCTGTGCAGCCGTTTGAGCGTGCCATCGGTATAGTTTTGGGACAGGAATTCTCTCCTTCATTGCTTAAGGCCAGGGAGCAGCGTTGTCACCTCTGTCTCCGACTCTCCCCACGTTGCCATCGGCTCGCGGCCCCGGCAGCCTCGGAAGCCTCCGAAGCGCTCAGCTCTCTCGCTCCCATGACCCCAGCACGGAACGGAACAGCTTTAAAAATAGCCTTAAGCAAAAGGATGTTCTTTAGTGAAATTTGGTTTTCATGGCAAGAAGAGAAGCGAAGGAAAAACACACCCAGCACACGAGACTCCGAACACTGGCAGTCTGGTCCCGCGTAGCAAACTCTTCGGGAAAGAAAACGAAAATGTTTATTGCACATGTAAAATAAGAAAACTTAACTCTGCTGTGTGTTAGGCAATCCTGTAATCTTTTTTGACTCTTAAAAGAAATTCATTTCTGAAATGCTTGGTTGGAAGACTGTGACAATAGCTCATGAAATTGAGTGTTATTTTTTTCTTTCTTTTTTAAAAAAAATATGTAAAGTGCAGTCTTCTGTATTCATGCATATTGTATATACTTGTATATGTTTTCCTGAGCAGCTAAATAACAATAAATATGACGTTAATGGTGACTGTGGTGCGTTTGTGGGAGGGGCTTTTTCCCCCCTTTTCTCGTCCTTTTTTCATGGGTCTCTTCAGAGCCTGTGTGATGGGGGGGGGGTG
>NW_007248490.1:45201-57552 GCF_000164805.1 Carlito syrichta
TCTCAGCCTTGGCACTGTTGATGCTTTGACCCTGACAATTTGTTAGGTGTGACTGGGGGGTCCTGTGCACGGGGGATGTCGAGTGTCCCCCTCACCCACTGGCTGCTGGTAGCGGCCCCCTTCTCTCCCCCGCCCTGCTGTGACAAGCTAAGGGTCTCTCAATGTTTCTCCAGGTCTCCTGGGAGCCCCTGGGGTCCGATTTGTGGTGGACAGAAGAGGGGACGAGGGAGCCTCTGGGGGCGGTGCTGCTTCTGGGTTCCAGCATCCGGGGTCAGGCTGCAGGCTGTGCAACCTACTGCAAGTGACGTGGCATCCCAATCCCCACTTGTCTTCCTCTGTGAAATGGGTCCGGGGGGTGGTTGCCACAGAAGTCATCTACTTGTTGGACTCAGCACACAGGAAGACCTACACACACACAGCCTGTCATCCTCCCAGTGGTCGCTGGTGTGGGGCCACCCCGGAGTGGATGCTGCCTCTCCCGCGAACAGCCACAGGCCTCAGGCAAGTGGTTTAGTCACAGCCTGTGTCCTCTTGTTTCTGAAGTGGAGCCGACGGCATCTGGCTTGAAGGCCACCGTGAGCACCAGCCCTCATCCAGTCCCGTCCAGGCGCCAGCTCGCCTGGGGTCCCCGTTCGGGCGGCAGCGTCACTCAGTGCCCCAGCCTCAGACTTGAGGGCACTGCAGACCCTCCCACTCCCCGGGGCATCCTGACCTCCCTGTGCTTCTCAGAGTTGGTCCACAGCACCCTGGCGGCCAAGACACGGAGGGCCTCGCTCCCTCCCGGCCTCTGGCCTCGGGCCGGGGTCGGAGCCTGCAGCTCCTCACTGGACCCGCAGTCGGACAGGTGCAGTCGCTGTCTCTCCAGCCCGCGGCACAGGTCAGGGGGCCACTGCGGAGGCCGGGCCAGGTTGCACGTGTCAGAAGTGGTGGTGGCAGATCAAGAACTGCCCTCCAGCGTGGAGGCAGACACGCGTGTTCCTGTGGCACACTCTCTGCGACCCCTCCCCCCGAAGCATCACACTAACAGCGAGTCACAGAGGCGCCCCAGACTGGCGTCTTGTCTAATCACTGGTCCAAGGCTGCGTCACCTCCAGGGAAGTCCCCATCTCAGGAGCACAGAGCACCTGTGACCAGGCGGCTTGCCGTGGTGGCTTTGAGGCTGGACTGGAGTCCGAGTGCAAGGACCTTGAGTCACTTGGTCCGGGGGGCAAGCAGGGTCTGCGCCCTGAGCCTTGGTTTCCTGGGAGGTGGAGTGGCCACATATGTCCCCCACCCCACGCGCTGTCTCTGGGCAGACCCCTGAGTGCAGTGCCGGGCACAGAGGCAGACGGGTGGCGCCAGGGCCCTTCTGACACCGGGACGTGTTCCCCTCTGGTAGGATGGGCCCCCCGGGCTCTTCGGAGTCAGGAAGGGGCTCCCCTGCGGGACCTCCCGCAGCCCATCCACAGGGAAGCTGGCCACGGAGAGTCGCCTCCCCGGGGCTGGCTCCGAGACCCAGTCCCAGTCCTCACCAGTCACCGAGGCTCGCCGGCAGTGCAGCAGCTCGGACTCCTTTATCTCAGCCCTGCAGGCTCACTGGCTCCCGCACACGGCGGGAAATGCACTGAGGGCCAGGCTCTGTACGGGGTCCCTGTCTCGTGTAATCCTTGCAGCAGCCCATGCCAGGACAGAGCCATCCCATTTCGCAGATGAGAAAACAGGCTTAGGGAGACAAAGCGCCCGCGCATGTGCAGGAGGAAGGTGGCTGTGGGTGTAGCTGTGAAGACATCTTGGAACACCCTGTCCTTAAAATACAACCTAGAGCGGGCAGACGGATGAATAGGTTGACAAAGTGAGGGGGCTATGCCCAAGAACCCACGATGGTGTCAGAAACAGGTGTCATTCTGAGAGATTCATGAATTTCATGTGGCAGACTTGAGGAAGGCTTCCTGGAGGAAGGGCATGTCCACGTAGGGTTTTGGATGATGAGTAGGAGTTCACCCTATTCATTCCAGCATATAAATGGACTCCAAGTTTGCAGAACTTTTGTAGTATTTTTTCCTTTCCACCTGTAAAGGTTTTCTTTATACAGGTACTAGCATATTTGTCAGAGTAGCAGGTCCAAAGGGCACGGCCTCTCTGGTCACCTTAATTTGGAGAAGTTTAAAAATCTCCCTCCCCTTTACAGGGCTCCCGCTCAGAGTGACAGCGGTGTATGACCACGTTTGGGAACCAAAGAAGCAGGGAAAGTGGAAGGGTGCTGGGTGCTGGGTGGGGGCCTTTGGGCGCACGTAGGCTGGTGTGAGGGAAGGAATGAGTGAGTGAGCGGATTCTCAGAAGGTCTATGGGCCAAAGGGACCACAGATGTCCTACCGCTGGGGTGTATGTGACACGGGGGCTGCAGCTTGGGGAGGGTCAGGATGGGGCCCAGCGGCAGCCTGGCACGCCTCGCGGGTGGGGCTTTTCCAAATCAGCAGGGAAGCACCTTCCTAAAGAAACAGCCCACCTCATCGCTCAGAAAGGCCACCTCCTCGCCCCGAGTTGACAGTCCTGGGGACCGAGGGCGGAAGGTGACTGACCTTCGAAACCCTACCTGGACATGCCTGGCACGGTGCAGAGAGTGAGGGAGGTGTGCGGTCCATCTGCAGTGGGTGGTTGTTGAGGGGATCCCATTTTTGCAGCCCCAGGAGGGGCCACACTCTCTGGAGGAAGATTCTGGGCTAAAGACCTGCAGGAAGCGTCAACTGCATCTCGGAGAGACGTTGCTTTGGACCTTGGTTTTTCTTTCTCTGCCAGAGGGCGGTACCACGATGGTCCCCGAGGTGACAAGGAGTTGGTGACCCGAGGCCCCATTGAATTTGGGCGTCTGCAACCCCATGCCTTAAACAGCCAGTCGTCAAAGCCTTATTCCACAATCAGGTTGTTTTTAAGGTATTTGGAGGAAGGGAGGGTTAGCCTTGGGTCAGCCCTTAGAGAGAAACATCTTGGGACCCGGCAACTCTCCGTGGGAGTTAGTTTCGAGCTTCTTACTGTCACTCCGGGTGGGGTTCCCTGGGCTGCATGTGTATGGAGGAAGGGGTTTTGGGACTCGGTGGGCCTCAGGTTCCCAGGGAGGACAGGCGGGGGGACACAGCCCAGAATTTCTTCACACCTCAATTTCATCATCTGTAAAGTGAGAGAATGGCCACAGTAACCACCATGTTCTAGGGAAGGTGAGAGGCTCAAGGGAGGGTTTTGCACACACCTCGGCCATGGTATGTGCTCAGGGACTGCTGACCATCTGTGGTGTCAGGAGTCCTGGGTTCCTGTGAGCATGGAGGGGGTGATGCAGCATACAGCAAGAGCCTACTAAATGTCTAGAATGCACTGTTCCATAGGATCACCACCAGCCATGCGTGGCTCTTGAGTGTTTGAAATGTGGCTGGTCCCAATTGAGATGTTTTGTAAGTAAAATACACACCGGCTTTCAAAGACTTAGTATGAGACAGACAAACTAATATAAAGTATCTCCTTAATTGAAGTTAAACATTTGTGTATGTTGAAGTTGTACTCTGAGTGTTTGTTGTTATTTGTTTGTTTGTTTAGTTGGGATCTCACTCTGTTTCCCAGGCTGAAATGCAGTGGCATGATCATGGCTCACTGCAGCCTCAACCTCCTGGGCTTAGCCTCCCAAGTAGCTGGGGCTACAGACATCTGCCAGTATACCTGGCTAATTTTTTGATTTTCTGTAAAGACAAGGTCTTGCTATGTTGCCCAGGCTGGTCTCTAACTCCTGAGCTCCAGTGAGCCCCCCACCTCGGCTTCCCAAAGTGCTGCGATCACAGGCTTGAACCACTGTGCCTGGCCTGAAATAATACTTTGGATATACTTTTAATATGCTAATAAAATAATTTCACCTATTTTTCTTTTTAAAAATGTAGTGTGTTTGTGTTCCATCACTGCATAACAAGTTACCACAAACAGAGTGACTGGAAGCAATACCTGTTTATTGTCTCCCAGTTTCTGTGGGGCAGGAGTCCAGGTACCGCCTACCTGGCTTCTCTGCTCAGGGACGCACAAAGCTGCCATCAGGATGCTGGTGGGCTGTGTTCTCATCTGGAGGCTTGGCTGGGGCTCAGTCCACTTCCACGCTCGTTTGGATTGTTGGCAGAATGCATTTCCTGGGGGCTGTGTGGCTGGGGACCCTAGGTTCTTCCTGGCTGATGATCAAGGCTGCTCTAAGCTCCCAGAAGTTCCCCAAGTTCCCTGCCATGTGGCCCATGTGCTGTTCACGGCATGGCTGTTTGCTTCTTTAAGGCACGCAGGGGAATCTCTTGCTCTAGTCTGCTAAGACTGAGTGTTTTTGTTTTATTTCATTTTATTGGAGGTGGACGCTCACTCTGCCACCCAGGCTGGAGTGCAGCGGCACAATCACAGCTCATCACAGCCTCGAACTCAAGCAATTCTCCTTCCTCAGTCTCCTGAGTAGCTGGGACTACAGGTGTGCATCGCCAAACCTGGCTGACTTTTTGATCTTCTGTAGAGACAAGGTCTCACTATGTTGCCTATGCTGGTCTCAGACTCCTGGGCTCAAGTAAGCCTTCCACCTTGGTCTCCCAATGTGTTGGGATCGCAGATGTGAACCATTGCACCTGGCCAAGACTGTCTTACATAACAACGTTATCCCGGGAGTGACATCCCATCACCTTTTGACATACAAGGAACTTAATTGAAGGAGTGACATCCCATCACCTTTGCCATATTCTGTTGGTTGGGAGAAAGTCACTGGTTCCACCCACACTTAAGGAGAGAGGATGGATTATACTAGGGCATGACTCACCGGGGGTCATCTTAGGGTGTATACACCCACACATGCAACGACTCTAAGATCCTCATTCCAGCATTGCACATGTGGCTTGCATTTTATTTTGCTTGGAGTCTAGAGACTCCCCTAAACTACACCTTGAGAATTACTCGGCCTTTGATTGAGGAGAAAGAACAGCGTGAATAAGAGAGTGGGCCTTGGCTAGCTGTGGGGCATCCTTGGGCCAGTTACTGCATCTCTCTGAGCCTGAGTTCCCTGAGCTGTGAGTTGGGGGTGGTGGCACCTGCCTCTTGAAAGATCCAAAGAGATTGTATTTGCAAAGTGCCTTTTGGCCTGGTGTCTAGCACTTACTAGGTGCTCAATAAACAGTAAATGTTAGGAACATTGCATGTTGCTTTTCAGCGTGGAGAGGGCAGCCCGTCTGACTGACCTGAAACTTGGCTCTGCTGCTTGCTGCTGTGAGGTCAAAGGATTTCGCCTCTCAGGGCCTCAGTTTCCCCACCTGTGAAAGGGTGAAGTTGATCAGACCGTGTGATTTCCTTCCATCGCTGCTACTGGATGCATCCTAGGTGCCCTGGGCAGGGTGAAGGGGTATAGGGCAGGGAGCGGGACGTGCAAAGGTCACCCAAGCAGGTGACAGCCCCAGTGGACCCTGGTGTCTTGTCTCACGGGAGGGGACAGAAGAGGGGTCAGGTGGACACTCTGTTCTCAGTGAGCTGGAGGAGGGGCAAAGAAGAGGCCCTTCCCACGCCCTTCTTGAAAAGATTAGAAAAGGACCCCAAGGCCAGAGTGAAGTTCGGATTTCCCTGAGGTTCAGCAGGCAGGAACGCAGGCGATACAGCTGGGTTGCAGGGGAGACAGCGGGTGTGAGCAATGACGAGATGCGCCCCTTCTGGGCTGGGCTGGCCCGGGAATGACGGGGCCAGCGTTGAGTGAGCTGCCTCTGTAGCTCAGTGCGGTCGGGGAAGAGCCTAAGCCTGCCGTCCCAACATAGCCCGTGGCAGGCTTGGGAGCCCTGGAAGGATCTCCTTAAAACTTAGATAAGATTCACATAATGTAAAATCCCTCATTTTAATGATTTTAAAGTATATGTCAGTGGCTTTTAGCCTGTTCACGATGTAGTGCAACCAACATGACTACCCAATTCCAGAACATGCTCATCACCCAGAAAAGAAACGCACTCCCAGCCACTGCCCGTTCCTCCGCTCTCGTCCCGGCTCCCAGCAAACATGACCCTACTGCCTATCTCTACGGTCTTACCGGTTCTGGATCTTTCCTATCAATGGAATGCTGCAGTGTGTGATATTTCACGTCTGACTGCTTCCA
This sequence comes from Carlito syrichta, assembly GCF_000164805.1. Taxonomy (NCBI): domain Eukaryota; kingdom Metazoa; phylum Chordata; class Mammalia; order Primates; family Tarsiidae; genus Carlito; species Carlito syrichta. The sequence continues at coordinate 51,311 of NW_007248490.1, forward strand.
CTCAGCACAAGGTGTTTAAGCTTTATCTAAATTGGAGCATGTGTTTTGCTTAATTTTTTTGAGTCAGGGTCTCACTTTGTGGCCCAGGCCAGAGTGTAGTGGCACAATCATGGCCTCACTGCAGCCTCGACCTCCTGGGCTCAGGTGATCCTTCCGCCTTGGCCTCATGGGTAGTTGGGACTACAGGTGCATACCACTATGCCCAGCTAATTTTTTTATTTTTGTGGAGTCAAGGTCTTGCTATGTTGCCTAGGCTGGTCTTGAACTCTCGGGCTCAAGCAATCCTCCCGCCTTGGCCTCCCAAAGTGCTGGGATGACAGATATAAGTCACCGTGCCCCATTCACTCATTTTTGTAGCTGAATAATATTTGATTGTATGGATAGACCACATTTTGATGATCCATTCACCAGCTGATGGGCATTTGGGTTGTTTTGACTTTTTTTGCTCTCATGAACAGTGCTGCTGTGAATATTTGCATACAAGGCTATATGTGAATATATGTTTTCGGTCCTCTTTATGTGTGTCAAGGTGTGGAATTCCGGGGTTGCATAATAACCCCATCTTGAAGCTTTTGAGGAACTACCAAGCTCTTTTCCAAGTGGTGCTTCATTTTGCATCTTGTCTTTTACTTTTTTTTGTTTGCTTTTCATTTTTATTTTTATAGAGACAAGGTCTCACTGTATTGCCCAGGCTGGTCTCAAACTCCTAGCCTTAGGCAAGCCTCCTGCCTCAGCCTCCCAAAACATTGGGATTGCAGGCATGAGCCACCATGCCTGGCCATCGTTTTTTACCTTTTTTCCCTTATTTTTTTCCATTTTGCATCGTGGAAGGAGTTTTTTTTGTTTGTTTATTCAACCCAATGGTGCCACCCTTTTCCACATTTTAAAAATTTGGGTATAATTTATAGAGAGTGAAATGCACTGATCTTAAATGTACATGTGAGCTTGTCATGTACATACATGTACTCACCTGTGTAACCCAAACGCCTATCAAGATCACACAGCATGACAGCATCCCTAGAAGTTCTCTCTCGCCCCTTCCCCGTCAGAACCCCACCCCCAAAGTGCCCTGTACTCTGATTTCTGCTGCTGAGTTTTGCTGGTTCCTGGGTCTCGAGTGTCGTGGACACGGTCTTGCGCTCCTCGGGGTCTGGTTTCTCTCGCTCTGTGTGACGCTTCTGAGGCTGTGTGTACCTACGGCCATTTGTCCCTTTTAGTGGCGGAGTGGTGTGTCACTGGGTGGACATCTTCCAGTCTGTTCACCCGTTCACCTATTGACATGTGTTGGAGCTCTTTTTGGTTTGTGCTTGATAGGAACAAAACTATGAGCATTGTGTACGTTATTTTAAATTTTTTTTTTTTTTGAGTTGGAGTCTCACTCCGTCCCCCGGGCTAGAGGGCAGTGGCATGCTCACGGCCACCCCAGCATCGAACTGTTGAGCTCCAGTGACCTTTCCGCCTCAGCCTTCCAAGGAACCGGAAGTACAGGCGCGAGCTACCACGCCTGGCTCATTTTTTATTTATTGTAGAGATGAGACCTCACCAAATTTCCCCGGCTGGTCTTGAATCTGCAGGCTCAGGCAATCCACTCACCTCAGCCTCCCAAAGTGCTGGGATTACAGATTGAGCCACCACGCCTGGCCAAAAAATTTTTTAGATTCAGAGTCTCACTGTTGCCTAGGCTGGAGTGCAGCAGCGTGATCATAGCTTACTGCAGCCTTGACCTCCTGGGCTCAAGCAATTCTCCTGTTTCAGCATCCCAAGTGCCCCCACCATGTCTGGTTAATATAGATATATGCAATATATATTTGTAGATAACATATTTATATATTTAATTTTATATGTAGTTATATATATTTATACTTATATTTTGTATATATTTATATATACAAGTTTTTGTAGAGATGGAGTCTCACTGTGTTGCCCAGGCTGATCTTAGACTCCTGGCATCAGGCGATCCTCCCTCCTCAGCCTTCCAAAGCACAGGAATTATAGCCACTACACCTGGCCACAAGGTTTTTTTTTGTGTGTGGATTTGTGCTTTTAACTTTCTGGAATGGTTGGGTCATGCAGGAGGTATATATTTCATTTCTTAAGCGACTGCCAAACTACTTTTCAACGTTTTTTATTCCCAAAGGCAGTGTATGAGAGCTCCAGTTCCTTCTCACACCCTTGGCAACACTTGGTATTATCTGTCTTTTAACTTTAGCCACTCTAGTGTGTGTGCAGTGATAGCTCACTGAAGTTATAATTTTTATTTCACTAGTGATACTGAGTATCTTTTCATATACTTATTTTCTGTGTATCTTCTTTGGTGAAATTGTCTATGCAAATCTTTTGCCCAATTTTTTGTTAGATTTTTTTTTTATTGAGTTGTAAAAGTTCTTTATATATTCTGGATATAAGCATCTTCTCTATGTTATAAATATTTTCTCCCAGTCTGTGGTTTTTCTTCAAGATATTGTTTTGAAGAACAAAAGTCTTATAAAATTTCACAATGTCTAGTTTGTCAAGTTTCTTTTATATCTTCTATTAATAGAAGCATTATGCTTTTAAGCTCAGCTTTTATGTTTAATTCTATGATGAACTTTGATTTAGGTTTGTATATAGTGTGAGGCAAAGGTAATTCTCTTTTCTTCCTTCCTTCCTTTTCTTTCTTTTTTTGTTGTGTTTTCTTTCTGTCACCCAGGCTGAAGTGCAGTGGCACAATCATGGCTCACCACAGCCTCAACCTCCTGGGCTCAGGTGGTCCTTCTGCCTCAGTCTCCCAAGTAGCTGGGACTACAGGTGCGTACCACAATGTCTGGCTCATTTTTTGATTTTTTTGTAGAGACGAGGTCTCTCTATGTTGCCCAGGCTGGTCTCGAACTCCTGGGCTCAAGCAATCCTCCCACCTTGGCCTCCCAAAGTGCTAGGATTATAGGCGTGAGCCACTGTACCCATCCACAAAGGTAAACCTTTATTTCTGTCATGTCTGCTTGTCCCAGCACCATTTACTGAATATATTTTTCACTCTCCCCTTGGATTGCTTCGGCATCCTTGTTGAAAAAAATCTGAATGTGCATGTGGGGGTCTATTTTTTTTTTTTTTTTTTTTTGAGTTGGAGTCTCACTCCTTCGCCCAGGCCAGAGTGCAGCGGCACACTCACGGCCACCCCATTGTCGACCTGCTGGGGTCCGGCAATCCTTCTGCCTCAGCCTTCCAAGTAGCTGGATCTACAGGCGTGCACTACCCCACCCGGCTAATTGTTTGTTTGTTTTTTTATTTATTGTAGAGACGAGGTCTTGCCAAGTTGCCCAGGCTGGTCTCGATGTGGGCGCCTCGGCCTCCCAAAGTGCTAAGATTACAGGTTGAGCCACTGAGCCTGGCCTAGGAGGTCTATTTTTGAACTCTGTTCTATTCATCTGTTTGTCCACTCTTTGCTACTCGGGTAGATTTTAAGCTGGGTCCCGGTGGGGTTTTAGCACGCCCCTCCCCCCGCCAGAGAATGAACAAGACTGGGAATCTGGGAGAAAGATACCAGCGGGTCCTCCCAGAATCCGCAAGCGAAGACTTGACAACTCAGCAGGTCACCACTGCCTGCTTAGGGCCTCTGGCATGAGTCCTGTTCTCCGCACGAGGTCAACGCGCTCGAGAGAGCATTCAAGCTCCAGCAGCCCTGAGCTGAGACGTTCACCCTGTGGCTTGCAAAGAGTTGGTGAAGAGCAGGCTTTCTCACTCGGAGGCTGGGACCTGCTTCAGCCTGTGGGTGGGCCCCTCACGGGCACCTGCTCAAGACTTCAAGAGACTCGTCTCCCTGTCTCCGTTTCACGCGCAAAGAAACGGAGACCCGGAGTGCGGCGTGTCTTGCTCAAGGTCAGCCGCAAAGCCAGGGAGAGAACCCAGTATCCTGCCTTCTCACCTCCTCCTGTGCACTGTCCCTCGCCCGGCAGTCCGGCTCCGGGAGGGACCTCGTTTGCTCCCCTCAGTGTCTGCAGCAGACGGCACAGGGCCTGGCACCCGGAAGGGCTTCCCCAGGTGTGGGTTGGGTGACAGGGGCCCTGGGCCGCCTCCTCTGCCTTGCTGGACGCCCCCTGCCGCCCACCTCTGGCTGCTGTGAGGTGACCCGAGGCTGTGTCTGGGACCAGGGCTGACTCTGGCTGATGAATGCGCCTCGCTGTGCTCGCAAGACTCACAGCGGGTCACAGGCGGACTCTGGTGTGAGACGCAAACAGCCAGGGAAGGAAACGGAGGACCGAAGATGGCCAGGGGAAGAAACTGGGGAGGGAGCCCAGCAGATATCTGAACAGCGGGAACAGCATGTGCAAAGGCCCCGTGGTCAGGCATCTTTGGTGTGCAGGAGGAACAGCAGGTGGCCACGATGACAACTCCCCTGGATGCAGAGCTTGCAGGGGGCAGGGCTGGAAGGGGTTTCCAGAACCCACTCCCACCCCCTGAGCCTCTTACTCTGGTGCCTCTCCAAACCCAGACTGAAATGAGCGACGGCGTCCTCCTTGCCTTGCCACTCTCCTCGGACCCCGTGCCCCCTGACGTTCTCCATCTTGGTGCGGGCCCCACCTGCTACCCCGTTACCTGGGCCTGGCCTGTCTCCCAGGTTCTCTGCCTCTGATTCTTCGACACCCATGAGGTGTCAGCTGTTGGTCTCCCTTCATGCTGCCGAGGAAGGTGACACGGCGGTGTGTGTGGCAACTGCTGGGCCCGAGGGGACAGAGGTGGGCCGGGGATGCCGGGAAGTACCCCCGAGACCTAAAGGCGTGTCTGTACTCCAGGCCTGGGCCGGAGATGCCGGGAAGGACACCCCGAGACCCAGAGGCAAGGCTGTGCCACTCCCCTGACTTGAGCTGGGACTCCGTGTAGAGGCTTTGGGATTTCCAGCACGGTCCCGGCTTGCGGGAGCCTGAAGAGACCCGGGCCACTCCACGGAGCCCATGCCCAGGGCGTCCGCTGCGCCACCTGCAGGCCCAGACCCCTTGCCCCGTCTTCCAGGGAAGGAGGCGAAGGCTGGAGCTGGGCGTGGTGTGCCTGAGGCCGCCCCAAACTGGCTGGAACCCAGGCCCGCCCGGCTCCAGTCTCTGCCCGCGGTCTGCAACTGCCAGCAGGCCCCAGTCGGCCGGGAAGGGCACGTGGGGACCAGAGGGTGCAAGGACACCAGGACGGAGGGTCCCCTCTGGGACTCAGTGTCCCCCTGTGCCAAGTGGGCTCAAACCGGCACCCGGCCCGGGCGCCGTCTGAGGCAAGACCTCCCCGAGAGAAGGACGGAAAGGGGTCCCCCGGCCTGTTTCCGGGACCCGTGAGCCGGCATGGTCGATCACCTACCGTGTGCCAGATGCCGGCGAGGAGCTCGCCTGTGTGTTCAGGGCCCAGGAAGCCGTGCGAGGCGAGGGCCTCGCGATCCCTCCTGGCTTGCAGGCGGGAAACGGAGGCTCAGGAGGCGAGTGACTGGCTGGACGCACGTGTGGGAAACCCCGAGCCTGGGGGCTGGCAAGGGGCCGTCTTCCATCTGCACCCTGGTAGGAATTCGAGCCAACAGGATTGCCCTGCCCTCCCGGCGAGGCCCTGCAGTCACTGGCTTGGGGGCTTGGGGGGAGGAGGAAAGGGCAGGAGAGCTGGCCGGTCTGACCTCACCATGCCAGGGCGGGGCTGGGGCCGCCATCCCAGAGCGCCTCGCAGCCGCTGGTTGGACAGCCCTTCCTTGGGCCTTAGCTCCCTCGGCCGCAAAATGGGGCTGGTTTTAGCACGTGGCCTACGGAGATGGAGAAAGGGCCTCTCTGGGCAAATGTGCGGGGCACGTTCGCCGTTCTGTGCCTCAGTATCCCCCTGCAAAATAGAGGGACTGAGAATGAGCACCAGGAGGACGCACTTGGCCCCTCGTCCGCTCAGCGTCCGGCCTGGGCCTTGCACGCACCCGACCAGCTTTATTCGCAGCCGCAGAAGGCGGGCCCTCGCGCGAGCCCCTTTCCCAGAGGAAGACGTTGAGCCAGAGGGGCGAAGACGGTTGGCAGAGGTCGCCCGGGCAGCCAGTGGCAGCCCCCTCGCCCCGTCCTGGGGTCATGACAATTCGGTCCACCTGTGGCTGGAGACTGAGCCGCACAGAGCCAGGTGGGGCCAGCTTCCCCTGGGAGGAGAAATGAGGTTCAGAGAGACGCAGCCACCTGCCTGGGCCACACAGCCGGCCAAGGGCAAAGCGCGGTCCAGCTTGGCTCTTTCAGGGGTCCACAGGGCTGGGTCTGTTTTGCTCCTCC
>NW_007248490.1:58086-81658 GCF_000164805.1 Carlito syrichta
GAGCCCGCGGGGACTGGGTTCAAATCCTGCTTCTGCTGGCAAACCTGGCACGGTCCTGAGGACCCGGACTCTGGGAGCCTCGCAGTAGCCATCTGTGAAGGGGGATGGCAGGCGACAGTGAGGCCACGTGGGGCTCGTTCACGCAGCTGGTTATGACCCGGCCTTACTCCGCTGGTAATGTTTGGGGTTGGCTATTGGAGCTATGGACCCAGAGCCCACCTTCCTGTCCTGGCCCCTGGGGCCAGCTGTGCTCAGTCTGCAGTTTTGGAGAACTCGGGAAGGCGGGCAAGGCAGGAACGCAGACCCTGTTGTGCTCTGCCGTGCCCCTGGGGGCTGCAAGCACACTAAGAACTCACTGGAGGGCCAGGTGCGGTGGCTCACCCCTGCAGTCCCAGCACTTTGGGAGGCTGAGGAGGGAGGATTGCTTGAACCCAGGAGTTCGAGCCCAGCCTGGGCAACATAGTGAGACCCCTTCTCCACAAAAAAAAAAAAAAAAAAATCAGCCAGGCATGCTTGTAGTCTCAGCTACGTGGAAGGAGCCCTTGAACCCAGGAGTTTGAGGTCGCGGTGGGCTGTAATCACATCACTGTACTCTAGCCTGGGCAACAAAGCTAGACCCTGTCTCTAAAAAAAAAAACCATAAAAACAAAAGAGGAATATTGGATGGGCCTGGGCTTGAATCCCGCTGGACCTCCTGCTGGCCGTGTGACCTTGGGCAAGCCGGGTTGCTTCTGAGGTCTCAGCTTCCTCGGCTGTAAAATGGACTTCACGAGTCTCCTTGAAGGCCTTCTGGGATTAGCTGATGGATGTGGAGGGTGCCTCTAGTTACCCAAGTTCCAAAATGAAATCGCTTTCCTCCCTGCGGTTAGGAGCAGGGCTTCCCCGGCGGTGAGCTGCTGTATCACTTGGGGCTGGGGACATGGGCACAGAGGCCCAGACCCTCCACCAGGCCCTCGGACTTGGCCCTCTGGAATCCATACTTCTGGGGCAGGCCGTGAGCCCCAAGTGGAGGACTCCCCAGCCTCTCAGTTGCCCCATCCTGGTGGCTGCTGACTTCTCGCAGCGTCAGGTCGGGGTGGGGCCCAAGGGCTCATACTCGGCTGGGCTGGGCTCTCGGTATGCCAGGGCAGGCTGGCTATGTCGCTTGCGGGGCCCAGTGCAGAATGGCAACGCAGGCCCCTGGTCACACAACAGGAGGAAGGGAGGCATGGAAAAGGCGCTCGCGTCTGACTTCTCCGTCTTCATTCTCTCTCTCTCGCCATGTTATGATGCTTTTGAAATTTCCTTTGCGATTTAATGTCCGTCAAAGAAAAAACACCGAGCTTTTACAAATGACCAGCCTGGATTTTGCCATCGTCTCGATACGGTGCGATGCCTGTTTTGAGTGCAAATATTGGAGCACTGAACTCCACGTGGAATCGCCCACATGACACAATTCGTCTTGGCGGCTTGTGTGCGCATAGGCATTTCGTTCTCAAAACTAAGTGCACCAGCCAGGCACAGTGGCCCACGCTTGTAATCCCAGCACTGTGGGAGGCTGAGGTAGGGAGGATTGCTTGAGCCCAAGAGTTCAAGACCAGCCTGGGCAATATAGCAAGATCTTGTCTCTACAAAAAACATAGTCGGGTGTGGTGGCAGGCACCTATAGTCCCAGCTACATGGGAAGCTGAGGCGGGAAGATTGCCCAAGCCCGAGAGGCTGGGCCTGTGGTGAGCCGTGATCATGCCACTGCCCTCCAGCCTGGGTGGCAGAGTAAGACCCCGACTCAAGACAAAAGACCTCCCCAAACCCCCAAACCAACTGCACCGTATTTCTTGCCCTTCTTGCTGAAAGCACCCGGCCCGACCCTCCATCTCGCTGGCTTTTTTGAGGAGGCTGGAAAGAAGAGGGGCAGTGGGCCACTCTGCCGTCCTCCTCCTCCATGTCCTTTTCTTCCTGCAGACGTAAACGTGGACAAGAAAGGACAGGCCCGGCCTTGTTGGCCCCCATGTGTCCTGGAGTCCGCTGCCTCCGTCTGCCTTCGAGGTGAGTTTGAGTGGACAGGGAGGCCCTCTGGGAAGTCACCACCCCATTTAGTCTTAGACTCAGCCCGCCGACGTCTATCGGTCACGCACCACAAAGCTGGCCCTGTCCCAGCAGTGCTGCCTCCCTGACGGGTGGGGAGACTGGGGCTCAGAGGAGATCTGGGCAGGACCCCCCAGGCCGCGGTTTCCCGGGACGAGATTGGAGATGGGCCTTGCCTCCCAGGGAGGGCGCGCTGGCGAGGGCAGAGGTGGGACCAAGCTCACTTCCCTGCCGCCTGCCATTCAAGCATGTGCTTATTTATTCACTCAACAAACGTTCACTGACCTACTGCGTGCTGGTCCCAATCCCCGAGGAACTCCTGGCTTGGTGGACAGGGCCCTCCACACCTAGCCTAAATATGCTGTCTGGAACCTTCTAGACCCTGAGGCCGGAGGTCACAACTCTGATCGTCCCTCCCACGGCCACTGGGTTGGTCGTTGGTGACAGCATCTGAGGTGTCACTGGAGATGGGTTGTGGGTTTCAACAGCTGGAGAAGGGCATTCCCGGAAGAGGGCACTGCCTGGGCTAGGGCCTGGCTGCCAGGGCACTGGGGGAGCCGGCAGAGTCTAGGAGCCTGTCGGGGGAGGCGGAGGCGAGACGGCAGCTGAGCCAGAGCCCCAGAGGCCATGTGACTCCGGGCCTCATCCCTCGCCACCGGTTCTCAGGCCAGGCCCCGGCCGGGATGTCTCCTTGGAGATAAGCCCTCTGTGTGGAGCTGAGGGCACTCCTGGTGGCCCTGCCTCAGGGCCAGGTTGGCTCTTTCGCTTCCTGTCGTCCTTACCTCCCTCCTTCCTTCCTCCCTTCTTTTTCCTCCCTCTCTCTCTCTCTCTGTCTCTCTCTTTCTCCCCTCCCTGCCTCCCAGACCTGGGGCCTGGAAGTCTCTCAGCCAAGTCCCTGGGTGGAAATATCAGCTGACTGTGTGTCCAGTGCTGGGCCAACCCAGCGCATCTTCTCAACAAATCCTCCCCGTCCCTATTACCTTAGAGATGAGGGAGCAGAGCTCAGAGAGCTGAAACGACAACCCCAAGACCACTGTGAGTGGGGAGCTGGTTCTAAGCCCCAGCCCTCTGAAGCTCGCCTGTGGGCCTTGAACCACCAGGCCTGCGTGCTCATGTCTCCATCTGCTTCTTCTGCCTCTATTAACTTCCCCCTGCCCTGTGAATTCCTAATCATCCTACAGAACCCTGCTCGAATGGCCTATCAAGGATCATTTTCGTTTCTCTCTCCTACAGATCTTTGAGAACGTCCACGTTCCAGGCATGGTGCTAGGTCCTGGGAAAATGCTGAATACAGTGACCTGGTTCCACCAGGTCAATGAACAAGGAACAAGGAAACACACCAACACATTGTCGCTAGTTGTAAGAACAGTGTGGGCACCCCCCTCGGGTCCCCTCCCACTGTGGGAGCTTTTCTGTCCCCTCAATACATCCTGCTTTCCAAAAAAAAGAACAGTTGTGAAGGATGTGAACTGGTGCTTTGACAAAGAACAGGGTTGAGAAGACTATTACTGGGTGATCAGAGGCAGTCTTTGAAGAAGTGAGGTTGGAGAACTCTTTCCAGCCAGAGGAACTGGCAAGTGCAAAGACCCTGAGGCAGACCGAGCTTGGCGCTGTGAAGGGACATCCAGTTGGCCATTGCAGCTGGAGCAGGAGAGGGGGAAGGGTGCTAGGAGGCCAGCCAGCGAGGAGGCAGGCCTCACGAGCGCAGTTCCTGAGCCACTGCTGGGGTCTCTGCCTCTTTCCTGGGCGGGCGTGCTAGATCCAGTCCTCATCCCCAGGGCAGGTGCAGCTGAGGTGACTTGGAGCAGGTGTGGCCAGCAGGTGGGTGATGGGCAGCCCTCCTCCCCGTTTCCTCTGCTCAGGGCCTTCCCACCTAGCTGGGACACACTCCTGGCTTGGTGGGGGAAGATGCCGGCCCAGGAGGGGCTGGGCGGTGCTCTGGTGGGAGTTAGGCACTGAGTTCTTTTTGCTGCATCATTTGCATTTCTTGAAATAATCTCTCCTCCCCTCCCCTCTCCCCTCCCCCCCTCCCCTCTCCTCGTTCCAGCCAAATACTCCACCAGGCAGACTGCAGCTTTAAAAGAGCTTAGGGTTGGCAGCCGGGCTCGGTGGCTCAGCCTGTAATCCTGTGCCTTTGGGAGGCTGAGGTGAGTGGATTGTCTGAGCCCGCGGGTTCGAGACCCACCTGGGCAATTTGGCGAGACCTCATTTCTACAATAAATCAAAAACTAGCCGGGCATGGTAGTGTGCACCTGTAGTACCAGCTACTCGGAAGGCTGAGGCGGAATGATCGCCGGAGCCCAGCAGGTTGAGGCTGCAGTGACCGGGAGCGGCCACTGCACTCCAGTCTGGGCAACAGAGTGAGACTCCAACTCAAAAATAAAAATAAAAAATAAAAATAAAAATAAAAGAGCATAGGGTTTGGGGCGGATAAGAGGGGCCCTGGGTGTGGCTCCTTCCGCGTCCAGCCTCCCTGGTGCCCTCTCTCACCTCCTCCTGCTCAGGGCAACCCAGGGTGGGCTCTTGCCGTGGAACAAATGAGAGCCAGGGCGGCAGGGGCAGCCCTATGCCTGGTTCTGTCTGTGTTCAGAAAGCATCACTGTCTCCACTGAGCCATGTTGGGGACACTGAGACCCAGAGCGCAAGCACCCTGGAACTTCCAGCAAGCCTGCAGGGGGGCTGCCCTTCTCACATTGAGGGCTGAGGATGGCGATTGGATCGGGGGCAGTACAGGTCTGCGGGCTCACGGGCTATTGTCTCCCTGCTTAGGACAGGAAGCATCCCCACAGGTCCTCAGGCACAAGCTGCCATTGTATAGTCGAGGAAACAAAGTCCTCCACACAGACGGGAAGGGTGGGGTCGGGGTTGGGATGTGAGCTGGGAAGGCCTGCTTCAGAAAAGGACGCGCTATTTAAATCCACCGGGTCCCCTCTGAGTGTGGGGCGGGCTCTGCCCAGAGAGGACGTGGAGGCGGGGCACTCATTCGTGAAGCCGTCCCTGGTCCACAGCCTGCCCGTGTGCCCTGAAGGGCGTCCCCAGCGGGGCGTGAGAGAAGTACTTTGGCATGCCCAGGGAGACAGCTGTCTCCTTCCAATCCTCGCATGACTCCAGGGCAGACCCCTGGGGTGCTGATGTGTCCTTAATGCCTCTCACCAGCCCTTGCTCATCTCCCTTGGGGACAAGGATGCTCGGAGCCTTCTGCGGGCAAAGCTGCCCCACTAGGGTGTCGGGGTGGCAGTTTTGTTAAGAGGGAGCCATTGGAGCCGAGCCCCGAAGGGTCCCTGGGAACTCGGCAGGCAACTGGGACGGGTGTGCAATTGGAGGACCAGCTTCCAGGTTCCCGGCTAGAGCTGACAGTGGCCTGCAGGAGAACAGTGGCTTTGGGGATGGAGCCATCGGTGCTGGCCCAACAGCTAGGCTTTTCCTGGTGGTGATGGTCATGACAGCTAGGCTTTTCCCGGTGGTGAGCTAATGGTGACGATGACGATGGTGACAGTGATGGTTGTAATGCCGACGATGATGGTGGTGGTGACGATGGTGCCGCCGTTGGCAGTGAGGTGGGGAAGATGATGGTGATGCGAACCATGATGGTCCTAATGATATGGTGGTAGTGGCGGCGAGGATGATGGTGATGGGATGATGGCAACGGTGATGATGACGCTGGTGGTCACCGTGGTGGGGTGGCGGTGATGGCGGGGGTGTGAGAGATGGCGATGGCGGTGGTGGTGATGAGGAGGGTGGTGACGAGATGGATGCTAGCAACGGGGAGGACATGGTGATGATATGATGGTGGTGCTGGTGGTGTTGGCTATGGTGACGGTGGCGACGGTGTTAGTGACGGTGGTGGCGATGGAGATGGTGGTGATGATGATCTCTCGAGGTGGTGATGCTGGTGGAGGTAAGAGTATCAAATAACGGTATCAACGAATGCTACTATATTCCTCATCTCATTCTTATTATGAGACTACTCTCCCGTGAGACTGACGCTACTTTAATCCCCATTTTTCAGGTGAGGAAACTGAGGCCTGCTCCCAGCCACTCAGCTGAAGACCGGCAGGGTGGGAACAGGCTTCCAGGCTGGCCTGACCTCTCAGCACTGGACTCCACGCCTCCTGCTTCCAGCCAGCAGCTGGGAGAGACAGGGCCCCAACCTCCCCCAGTGCCCAGTACGCTGAGATGTCAGGTTTCTCTCTCCCCCAGCTGGTGTCCTGCCCTGACCCTGTGGGCTAAGCCTCTGAAGGCGCTGGACGCACTTTCGGCTGGGGGCTTGCCATCCCCTTGGCATAGGCAGCTGTGCTCTGGTCCCGAGAGAGAGGAGGGGGAGAGCCTTTCCACAGCCCAGGGCCCTTTTGTGCCAAAGCCCTGGCCTGAGTGAGATGAGTGCAGAGGAATTTGGTGCATATGGATCCAATTTCTCTTGGAATATGCAGCCCATGGTGCTGGACAAGGGCAGGCTGCCTTGGCGGGGCCTAAAATATGTGGGTGATTGCTTCCGCGGTGTTTGACAACTCCAAGGCATAGCTGAACCGGCCGGCAGCACTGGGCCGCAGCCACTGGTCCAGCAGTGAGCAAGGGAATGCCATTGCTCATTCCGTAAGTGTGCCAAGGACACATGGATAGGGACCACGTGGAATTCGGCCAGGCTGGGCAAAGTGCTGAACAGGGCTGCCCCGGCACAAGAGACCCTTCCAGAAGACACAGTGTTGAAAGCAAAGTCTAGAATTCTGGTTTTCCTTTTCCTGCTTTGTGACCTAAGTGAGTCTCTTGACATTGCTGACTCCAACCTGATGGGACCGGCGGCTCTGGAGGGCACTGAGCAGAGTCCAAAGGGGCCTTTTGGTTTTATCCACCCAGAATACACCCCTGCCCCAACCTCCCCTTCCTTCCAGGCATCTGTTCCTCCTCTACAACATGTGCTTCTGATGAGGGCTGCCAATCATACCCGCCCACTCTCTGCCTGCAGTGATTGGTCTAAAGGTGAGCATGTGACTCCCACTGGGCCAATCAGAGCCCTTCCCTGGGATTTCTGTTCTTGGGTGGGGTGAAGGTGGCTCCTACATGGATGTGAGTCTGAGCTCTCTATCACTGTGCCCCAGCTCGGTGGAGATAAAGAAGAAAGAAAGTGACCAGCGAGAAATGCTGAGGGACACAAAGGACGTGTCTCGATGAGGCTGACATCCTGAAGGCCTGTCCTCACAGAAGTTTTGGTGTCAGGAGCCAAGAGCATCTCCTGTTTTGCTCAGGCTGACTGGGTTTGAGTTTCTGTATCACATTACTAAGCCCATGCTGATACGTGCAAGCCTTTCCTGACTTCCAAGGCACCTCCGTGGTTCATTACCCTTGTTGGTCCTAAGAGTCGCTCTCTGAGATGGGTACTAATATTCCTATTTACAGATGTTAATAATCATAATCACCTTCCATTTCCCAAGAGCTCAATGCTGTGCCAGCCCCCGAGCTGAACCTTGTGTAGAAATTATTTTATTGAATCCTACAATGCCCTTGCAGGTTATGTTTATTATTTTCGCCATTTTACAGATAAGAACATGGAGGTGGAGAAGGAGGGGCCAGGGGGCTCACTCCAGCTCACTAGCTTGCAAAGGCAGAGCCAGAATTTGAATTCAGGTCGAGTGTTTAAGACTCCCATGTTACCGGTCTGTGTGGGTGGTGGTGATGATGACAAGCTAAGATTTATTGAGCACCTACTGGGTGGCAATCACTTCAGACACATTGTCTCTTTTTCTTCTCCTGATGGCCCTAGGAGGTAGATACCATTTAATTTTTTGGTAGAGATGAGGTCCTACTATGTTGCCTAGACTGGTCTTGAACTCCTGGGCTCAAGCAGTCCTCCCACCTCAGTCTCCCAAAGTGTTGGAGTTATAGGACTGAGTCACTGTGCCAGCTGGAGCCTTATTTGCTAAATAAAAATTCAAAAATAATTATCTGGGATTCCAAGAGTGAGCCACCACACCTGGCCTAGATGCCATTTTTTTTTTTGAGTTGGAGTCTCACTCTGTCGCCCTGACTGGAGTGCAGTGGCCGCTCCCGGCCACTGCAGCCTCGACCTTCTGGACTCCGGTGATCCTTCCGCCTCAGCCCTCCGAGTAGCCGGAATTACAGGCACGCGCTACCACGCCCGGCTGATTTTTTGATTTATTGTAGAGATGAGGTCTCGCCAAGTTGCCCAGGCGGGTCTCGAACCCGCGGGCTCAGGCAATCCACTCACCTCAGTCTCCCAAAGTGCGGGATTACAGGCTGAGCCACTGAGCCCGGCTAGATGCCATTTTTAATCCCCATTTGGTAGATGAGGAAATAGAGGCATGGGAGGTCAGGCGACTTACCAAATGCCACATGGTTAGAAAATAGCAGCACCGCAATGCCCAGGTTATTTCAGACCTGCTGCACATACATTCAATACTGTGGGGCTGGTGGTATTTCACAGACTGAAAAGGTCACAGTTCCTCCTTTCTTGCCCTTTCGCTTACTTATGCCACTGTGCAATGTGGCTTTGCAGCTCCTTCCATCAAGAGATGGAGTTTATTTCCCACCCCTTGAATCAGGATGTCTTAGTCCAGGCTACCATAACAAAATACCATAGACTGGGTGGCTTGAGCAGCTAAATTTTACTTTCTCACAGTTCTGGAGGCTGGAAGTGTGAGATGACAGCACCAGCATGGTTGGGTTCTAGTGAGGGCTCTTTTCCTGGTCTGCAGACAGCTACCTTCTTACTATATCCCCATGTAGTGAAGATAGGGAGAGACCTCCTCCTCTTCCTTCCTCATAAGGTCACAGTCTTATTGGATTAGGGCCCTACCCCATGCCCTTATCTCACCTTATTTACCTCCTAATGACCCTGTCTCCAGATATGGTCATGCTGGAGGTTGGGGTATCAGCATATGAATTTTGAGTGTGATTCTGGGTTTGTTCATGTGACGTGTGTTAGCTAGGAGAGTGCGCCAGAAATGGCAGAGTGACAGTTCCAAGGAGGGGCTTTTCAGTTTCTGTTCTTCCTTCAAATCTTGCCTGGCTGCCATGAAGACAAGCCTGGGGTAACCTGCTGGAGGATCAGAGACGAGCTGCCCTAGTAGAGGCTGGCTTCGACTCACCTGGCAGCTGACTGCTGTGGTAGGAGTGAGCCTAGCTGTGACCAGAAGAACAGCTTTGCTGAGCACAGCCCAAACTGCCGATCAGCAGAGTTGTGAACTAAGTGCAGGGTTTTTGTTTCAAGCCAGCACGTTTTGCTGTGGTTTGCAGCATGGCAACATCCAGTGGATACAGAGACGTTCTTGGGGGGTGGGTCCAACCGGGGTTGTTTCTAAGAGATTCGGGGTCAGGGACTCGCGCCAAGGGGAGAGTGAGAAGAGGCAGGGGCTGGAGTTGGGGCTGGAGGACATGAGTCACACATCCTTGCAGGTGGGCTCCTGCGATCCGCTGGGGACTGGGTGGATGCTGGCAACAGCTGGCTTGGGCGTGGCAGCCTGTGAGCATTTCCACTGCAGGGACCCATCTCGGCACAAAGGCTCTGGCGTCAGACCTCCTAGACTCACACCCTGCCAGCTGCCACTCTTCTTTTTTCAGCCTCCGGTTCATCGTCAAGAAAATGGGCTTGGACGTAGTACCGGCTTTCCAAAGGGGAAGGAATTCAAGATGATGCTCTTTGTCAGGGTTGGCTCTTATATGGGGGGCAGTTTGTGTCCCAGCTCTGGGTCAAGGACCTTGAAACCAGCCTCCCTGGCATGGGGGTCGCCCACGCCTGCTAGCAGGATGATGAGCATTTCAGGAGAAGCGCGCGTTCCTCTGTGGGATGGGTCCCAGCAGCGATCTCCATGAGCTCTTTGCCGAGACAAGCAGGGGGTCCGTAAGGGGGTCTCAGGCACTGACTTCCAATGGGCCATTTGCTTTAGATTGCCAAAGATCCTATCACTGAAATCTCAGCATTCATTCAGTAGAAGGGTGGAAGGAGAGGTCTGAGCTTTTTCTTAGTTTTGCCTTTTTTTTTTTTGAGTCAGGATCTCACTCTGCCACCCAGGCTGGAGTGCAGATGTGTGATCTTGGCCCACCGTAGACTCGACCTCCTGGGTTTAGGTGCTCCTCCCTCCTCAGCCTCCTGGGTAACTAGTACTACAAGTGTGTACCACCAAGCCCGTCTAACTTCTTGAGACAAGGTCTTGTGGAGTTGTCCAGGCTGGTGTTGAACTCCTGGGCTCAAGCAATCCTCTTGCCTCGGCCTCCCAAAGTGCTAGGATGACTGGCGTGAGCTGCAGTGCCCAGCTGGTTTTGCTTTCTTTTTTTTTTATTTTTGAGTTGGAGTCTCACTCTGTCGCCCAGACTGGAGTGCAGTGGCCACTCCCGGCCACCGCAGCCTCAACCTGCTGGGCTCCGGCGATCCTTCTGCCTCAGCCTTCCGCGTAGCCGGAATTACAGGCATGCGCTACCACGCCCAGCTGATTTTTTGATTTATTGTAGAGATGAGGTCTCGCTGCCCAGGCAGGTTTCGAACGTGTGGGCTTAGGCAATCCACTCACCTCAACCTCCCAAAGGCACGGGATTATAGGCTGAGCCACCGAGCCCGGCTTGGTTTTACTTTCTTAAGCTCGATGTAAAAGTGTGTCCTCCTACACTGCTGCAGGGCAGACAAGACCAGCCCTGGATTCTGCCCTGTGGGTGCCGGACCTCACGTCCTTTGCACAATTCACCTACAGTTCTGCCATGAACTTCCCTTCCCCTTTAAAAAGGCCTCTGGGAGGCTGGGGTGCTCACCCTGCCCTTCTCAGGTCCATGCTGAGGACCACGAAGAGGTCGGGAGGTTTGGCAGGTTGATGGTAATCGTGGTCCCATCCCTTCACCCATCCCTGTAGCCACACTCTTGCCATGTGACCTGGTCTCCTGCCTTGAGGCACGTAACTGGCTTTGGCCCAAGGGATGCCAGCAAACACGATGCCAGCAGAGGCTCAGAAGGCCCCACGGTGACATGGCTTGCTCTTACTCTCTGTACCTCCAAGAGAAGGACATGCCCGGGCTAGCCCGTGGAGAGAGGAGTACGTGGGACAGACCCCTGCAGAGGCCAGCCTGGATCAGCTGGGCAAACCCAGCTAGGGCCTGCCCTCGACGTGCAAGCCATAAGCACTGCGCGTGGGCACCACCGAGGACGTGGTATTGTTTCGTCACACAGATGTATTGTCACAAAGAGAACAGGTGATGGCAGTGGGAGGGAAAGGAGAGACTGTGTCTTCGCTAAGTCTGTGTCTCCCTTCCTGGATGGCACTGCAGAGGACCCCTAGACGCCTCCTGTCTGCCCCCCACGTCTACCCTCTTGGCAGCTGAGGGTGAGGTTAGGTGGTTTTCCAGGGCTGTGCTTAAGTACCTGTAATTGATAGCAAGGCCCACTGCAAGCCCCAGCCTGACCTGCCCACCCCACTCAGAGTGGAGTTTGCAGGAGTTGAGTAATTGTATTGTTTATTGCACTAAATGGAGCATTCATCAAGCAGCGCGAGGGCTCTTGGGCCGTCTCCACAGGCCGTGCTCTCTGCCGGGCGCCCTGCTGGGAAGTGGCCTTCGCTGGACCTGTCTGGTGGATTCGGGAGATGTCAGCCTTCCAGGTACTGCCCCACCCTCCAGCGCCTGTCCGTTCTTCCTGTGTCCTGGGCCCCGCGTAACAGGTATGAAAACTGAGGCCCAGAGAGGTCAAACCACTTGTTGGAGATCACCCACCAAGAAAGGGAGAGGGCGAGGCTTGGAGGTGAGGTGCAAGTGTGCAAGGCGAGGAGGTGAGTGTGTCCCCTGCCAGGCTGTGAGCAGAGCCCTGGCAGGCTCCCTGGTCCCCGACTGGCTCCTGGGAGGCTGCAGGCTTGTTTTTCTCGGCCGTGCTGAGCCCTGGGAAGAGGGAGAAAGATGCTGGCAGGCATCACTGAGGTGCAGAGATGACCTGTGGAAGCAACAGGAAGACTGGAACACTCGAGCACAGGCATCCCTGCATCTCCATGAGGCTGGCGTGATTGGTGCCGGGTGGGGGGAGGCGGCCGTGGCGGTGACAGGCGCAGCTCACTTCTGCGTGGGGAGGGAGAGTCTAAGAGAGACTATTTTTAACCCCTTTTTTCTATAGTCAGCACACGTTTATGTCACTGTCACCACGTCAGGCGCACATCGGGCACCCTGGGAGGTGACGTTCAGGAGGACCGAGGCGGGTGGAAGCCGGGGGCTGACGTCAGCGTAGCTGGGCGGGCAGCCTGGGCTGGGGCTCCGATGAGTCACCCCATGCTCCCTCACGGCTCCTCTGTCCCTGTGAGCTGTCTTGCTGGGAGTTTCCTGGGGACAGGGACAGTGGGCCCGGCCAGAACTGATCGTCCACGTGGGCTCCCACGCTGAGTCCCAGATGCCCCCTCCCTACTCCAGCGAGCACAAGAGCCCCTGGTGTCATCTGCTCCAGCCCCACCCAGCCTTAAGATGGCTGGACCTCCACATGCATTGTCCGTACCACAGTGCCACACCACGGGGCCACGGCTCCCCTTCCAGAGACCAAATCCAGTCTTGGCTCTCCCCTGCTCAAAACCTTCTGCGGTTCTGCTCTCCATTGCCCTCAAAACAAAGTCCCCACTGTGTGCATCCCAATCCCGCCAGCCTCAGCACGGGCCACTCCCTGCCATGCGCCGTGTCCCACCTGACTGCATTCAAGGGCTTGGCGTGTGCTGATCCCTCTACAGAGCTCACCCTTCCCGCAGCTTCCTTCACCTGGGAGACGACTGCTTCCTTTACCTTGTCTAAAACATCACCTCCTAGCCAGGCACGGTGGCTCACACCTGTCATCCCAGCACTTTGGGAGGCCGAGCGAGGCAGGAGGATCGCTTGAGCTTAGGAGTCTGAGGCCAGCCTGGGCAGCATAGTGAGATCTCATTTCTACAAAAAAAAAAACAAAACAAAAAACCAGGTGTGGTGGTGCACGCCTGTTGACCCAGTTACTTGGAAGGCTGACACAGGAGGATCACCAGAGCCCAGAGGCTGAGGCAGCAGTGAGCAGTGATCGTGCGACTGCCCTCCAGTCTGGGTGACAGAGTGAGACCCCGACTCAAAAACAAACAAGCAAGTAAAATAAATGTCACCTCGAGCGAGCACCATGACGTTCATGAAATAAGACAGTGGGGCCGTGGCTTGGACCAAGGTGGCCCCCAGGCGACGGAGTGGATTTTCCCCGTGGCCTGGACAGGGCTCGGGAGCCACTTGGCTGGGGGTCTCAGACTGTTTCTTGGAAACTTGAGTTCCAGAGAGGCGCCACAGCAGGGCCCACATCCCCACTCGCGCGACGGTTCCCTGCCTCTTCCACAACTCTTTCCCAGAGGAGTTCATAAGGAGGAAATGTTTTGCGGCTGAAAAAAAAAGTCCGAAACCCCAAGTTGTGAAGTCAGACGCATGTGCTCAGTTAAGTCACCAAACTTCTCTAAGCGTCACTTTCCTGATCGGTAAAATGGGAGCGGTCATTGTACCTGCCTCCCAGTTGCTTCGAAGTGTGTGGCAGGTGGTATTTTCCAAGGATGCTCCCTCATGCCTTTGTCAATCTTTTTTTCTCTCTTTGAGTTGGGATCTCATTCTGTCGCCCAGACTGGAGGGCAGTGACATGGTTGCAGCTCCCAGTAGCTCTCAACCTCCTGGGCTCAGGCGATCCTCCCGCCTCAACCTCCTGAGTAACTGGGACTACAGGTGTGTGCCACCACGCCAAGCTCGTTTTTTGTTTTTGTTCGGAGAGACAAGGTTTCGCAATGCTGCCCAGCCTGGCCTTGAAGTCCCGAGCTCAAACCACTCTCCTGCCTCAGCCTCCCCAAGTGCCGGGATGACAGACGTGAGCCACCACACCTACCTGGTCCTTGTATGATCTTGCCTGTCTCCTCCTTGAGGAGTGGCACCTGAGACCCCTTGAGCTTGGTGGGCAGTTGCGACAGTCTCAATCAGCAGAGTCCCGTAGAGGTGCTGCGGTGGCTTCCGAGGTGGGTCGTGAGAGTGCTGTACACTTGTGCTGGCTCTCTTAGGATACTCACCCTCGGAGCTGGCTGCCATGCTGTGAGGAAGCCCAAGCTGCCTATGGAGAGGGATGGAGAACCCCCACCCCCAGGGCATGGCCCCAGCAGCCAGGAGCCACGACTAGCTTGCCGGCCCTGCAGGCAAGTGCTCTCGGAAGTGGCTTCTCCAACCTGACAGCTGGTGCTGCGTGGAACCGAGGCGAGCGAGCCCTGCTGTGCACTGCACAGATCCCAGCGATTGCCGCTGCTCTAAGGCACGATGTTTTGGGGTGGTCTGCCATGTAGCCATGGACTCTGGGATGAGAAATCGGTGAGACCCTGCACACAGCACGGGTTGCACTGGCAATGATTCTTGCCCTGGAGAAAGGGAGCACAGAGACAGGGCTGGGTTGGCCTGAGGTCACACAGCTCCTGGGCACGATTTCCACCTGTGGCTTCTGCGTCTTCTCTGCAGCCCAGGGCTGGGGGCCTCGCCCTCTCCCCAGAGACTTGCACCGGCTGCTCAGAGCGGAGCAGGGGCCATTCACCAGGCCCGAGTGCCTCCGGGGGGGCTCGCCACGGGCATCTCCCTGCGGCCCCCTCCCCCACGAGCCCCCCCCCCGGCTGCCCTGGGAAGGTGGGGCCGAGGGGCCCGCCGGCCGGGCGTTGGCCAGGTCCAGGAGGTGGGGGCATCCCCGGCACCAGCCCTGCTTCCTGCTTGCCTCTTGGCCTTAACGACACTGCTCATTAAGAGAACGAGAGAGGAACTCGTGGCTGGCGCCAGCAAGGAGACAATGGCCTGAAAAGGGGGCAGAGAGGACACCAGCAGCGTCCCAGGCAGGGCTGTCAAAAGAGCCGCGGTGGGGAGTGGGCAGGAGAGGGCGGGAGGGCGTCTCCAGAGCCAGTGACGTGGGTGAGCCCGTGCCCGCCACCCAGCTGTGCTCCTGTGGGCGCTCCCCCCCTGGCCGGATGAGGGCTTCTCCAGAGCTTCTAGACAGGCTGGACGAAGCCGGCAGCCAGAGGGCACCCACTGGCCCGCACAGATCCCCCATGAGAGCTTGTTTAGCTTATTTAGCAACATAGATGGGTGAACAAGATCCCATGTCTCCTGGTATGCCCATGTCAGTGGAAGGGGCTGCCTGGAATGCTGACTTGAGCAGTTAGAAGCCAAATCAGTGCTCCGTGGACAAGCATGCTGGGATCCATTGGTGATGTCTGCCATGAACGCGGGATTGGCCACTGGGGCATGAGTGCTGTCCATGGATTGGCTCTCTCACGGTCTGTCCACTCATCCAACAAGTAGTTGAAAGCACCTACTCAGTGCAGATCAACCCCTCATTCTGGGCTAGTTTCCTCAGCTATATATTGCAGGCATCCCTCAGTATCTGTGGGGGATGGGTTCTAGGACCCCCCTGGATACCGAAACCCACAGATGCTCAAGCCCCTGGTACAAAACAGTGTCATATTTGCATATAATCTACACAGTCCTCCTGTAGGCTTTAAATCATCTCTAGGTTTTTCTGCAGTCCCACATACCGTGTCCACGCTACATGAGTAGCTGTTACACTGGGCTGTTTAGGGAAAAGTGGCAAGAAACAAAAATCATGCTCAGCACAGACGCAAGCGTCCCCTTCATTTCTTCCAAACGGTTTCAACCTGCGGTTCATGGGGTCTGTGGATATGGGCCGCGTGTCTGGGGAGCCAGTGTCCTTTCTTTTCCTCGAGGCTGTGATTTTGGGAGAGAGGGGAAGCTGGAGGAGAGCGAGGCCAAGAGGGGGAGCTGCCAGGCTTGCAAGGAGGAGGGACTTGGTGTTTTCGTGTCACTTGGCATCGGAGGTTGGCGAACCACAGCCGCGGGCTAATAGAGTTTTATTGGAAGGCAGCCACACCCGTTTGTGTCTGCGTCCTGGGGCACAGAGCTGAGGGCCCTGAGGGACAGAGAGCTCACGCCCGTAAAGCCTGCTGTGCTGGCCGCCTGGCTCTGCGCGGAGAGTCTTGCTGATCTCGGCCTGGCACTGCCCAGGGCGGGTTCCCAGGCGTCCGATCGCTCGCTTTCTGTGCCGACCCTCGGAGTCTGGCAGGGCGGGTACCAGGAGGCCCCGTCTTCAGAAGAGGAAGCTGCAGCCCGGCCGCAGGGGTCCCGGCCTTGACCGTGGGCATCCTGCTTCTCTCCCTGGGCCCCCTTCTCCGTTCGGCCTCGGTCCAGCCCCCAACCTGCCGCGCTCGTGGATTCTGGTGTCTCTTGCACCCGTCCCAGCCCGTGTCACCACCGGGTGAGTCCGAGACGCCAAGATGCTCCTCCCACCTTACCCTGTAGTGACTGGAGAGGTGGTTCTTAAATCCGATCTTGGCAGCCGCTCCCTCGCTCAAAGCCCCGCCCGGCCTCCCCAGGGCCGCAGCCCAAAGCACCTCGGCACGGTCTGTCAGGCCCCCCTGCACTTGGAGCCCCCCCTTCCCACGTGCTGGGGCACGTCACGCCTTCGTCCTTCTGCCGGGAACGTCGCCCCAAGCCCCCCACATGGTGTCTCTTTGCTGAGTCCTCCTCACCCTTCAAGGCTCAACTCTGTCCACAAACAACGCCAGGGGCGCCTTCCCTGCTCCCTCTCCACATCCAGCCAGGTCAGCCCCCCACCCAGGCTCCCATCCCCGTGGCTGTTCCCTCTGGGTTGGAATCGCCGGCCCAATCATCCGTCTCATCTTTATTTTTTTATTCTTGTGAGTCAGGGTCTCGCTCTGTCCCCCAGGCTGGAGGGCAGTGGCGTGGTCACAGCTCACCGCGGCCTCAACCTCCTGGGCTCCGGCGATCCTTCCACCTCAGCCTCCCAAGTAGCTGGGACTACAGGCGCACGCCACCACGCCTGGCTAACTTTTTGATTTTTCGTAAAGACGAGCACTCCCTGTGTTGCCCAGGCTGGTCTCGACCTCTTGGGCTCCAGCGATCCTCCTGCCTCCGCCTTCCTGCGTGCTGGGCCCAGAGGCGTGAACCGCTGTGCCGGCTCATCCCTTTTCCTTGACTTGGTGTTTTGTCAAGTCAGGACCCGTGTGTTATTCCCTCCTGTGCCCCTTGCTCAGACCGAGCATCCAGTAGGCGTTCTCTAAATGCACTCACAGCCTGGCTGGTTGTAGTGTGCCCTCAGCTCTTGAGCCCCAGACCCTACCACCGGCCTAATGGAGAGGGGCCGGGCACCTGAAACCCCCTGGGCTCCCCACCGCCCCCCTCCCTCCCTGTGGCTGTCCCAGGGCCTGAGCAGTGGGCAGCTGTGAATTTTCCGGGTGAGGGTCACGACAACTCCTGGCCTCCTCGTTTTTGGCATCTGTCTTATCCCCTGAGCACCCTCAGTGGGCAAGGAGAGCTGCTCATCGGGAAAATGCTCAGACACACGTCCTGCTGTTCTCACATTTACTCACTCCCTGAGTGAGGCCCCAGGATCCTCTCTGAAGCATCTGTAATGGGCAGAAAGAGGGATGGTGAAAACGCTGAAATGTTTTCAGGGGCAAGGGAATGAAGGAAGGAAGAAGGAACTAACCTGACCAAGCGCCTACTATGTGTCAGATCCTGTGCTGCTGACACCGGCTACTGTTCGTATGGCATGTACTTCCGTGCCAGGTATGAAAAAACTCAGCTGGCTTCAGGCATGGCTGGATCCAGGTGGCCAAAACAATGTCAGCAGGACTTGGGTTCCCCTAGCCTCACTTCCCAGGCAAGATCTTCTGGCAGGATCCGGGCGACTCCAGAACTATCTTCTCCTCTCAGAACTGTGGCAGGAGAA
The DNA here is from genome assembly GCF_000164805.1 of Carlito syrichta. Classification (NCBI taxonomy): domain Eukaryota; kingdom Metazoa; phylum Chordata; class Mammalia; order Primates; family Tarsiidae; genus Carlito; species Carlito syrichta. The sequence goes on from NW_007248490.1 coordinate 75,905, forward strand.
AAAGGGGAGCCCATGACTAAGAGCTCCAGTGCGACTCCCGGGGCCTGCTTGCCCTGACTGGGCTTGTCCCTGAGCCGTTCACAGGGCCGGGGGAGGAGCCCTTTGCTCGGCCAAGCCCGGTCCCAGGCCCTGCCCGGAGCGGGGTTGGGGGGGGCTGGGGCAAGCATCTCTCTCAAACTTCACAGGTGGAAGGAGGGGAGGGTGGTCCCCACGGGAGCATCAGGCTGCTGATCCCAGAAGACGGGACGAGTGCTGGCAGCAGAAGCAGCCGCTGTTGGTCACAGGCGTGCGAGCCTCCTTCCCAGTGAGGACACTGAGTCGCAGAAGGGCAAGCGGCCTGCCCAGGTTCACAAGGCTGGGAGGGGCGGACTCCGGCTTGGAGCTCAGGACTCCAGGGCTGACTCACGAAGCTCCCTGGAGCAGCTGACTGCCCTTCCTCTCTCGCCTGTGCGTTTATTGAGCACCTACTCCGGGCTGGGCACGGCGCTGAGCGCTGGGGATTACCATGGCGAACACCATAGATGTAGCACCCGGAGGGATGCAGCTTAGGGGGAGACAGGCCGGGCTTCCTGCCCCGGGTGCTGGCTCATGCTCTGCCGTCCGCGGGACGACCCGTCCCATCTCACCCCACCAGCCTCGCCCCCGGGCCTCGTCCCAGCCCTTCCTGGCCTGCCGGGTCCGGTCAGGGTGCTGCCCTCCCCTGCAAGCCGCCCCTCTGGCTGCGGCCAGACCCTCCGCTCCTCCCCTGAGTCCCGCAGCTCCTGCCCCCATGAGATGACTCCTGCTCACCCCAGACGTGCAGAAGCAGCGGAGAGGATGGCCCGCCCCCTGAGGTCCTGGGGGGAGGGGAAGGGCCGGGTCCCAGTGGCTGTCGTCTCGGGGACTCGCCCATGAACACACACCGTCAAGCCCCCCACACATTTCACACATGCACGCTCACTCACTCATTCACATGCATTGTTGAGTGCCTGCTGCGTGCCAGGCCCAGTGTTAGGGACACAGCAGTGGGTGAGAAGAGGTCCCAGCCCTCCTCACTCCCCACTCCACAACAGGGAGCTCATGGATGACCGGGAGAGACAACGTTCAAGGAGTGAGCACACCGGGCGTCAAAAGGAGACATGTGGAGTGATGAGAGTGTGTATCAGGGAGGGCTTCTCGGAGGAAGGGGCAACGGAGATCTGAACTAGGCCAAGAGCATAAGGGACAAGCGTTCTGCAGGGAGAGAGCAGCATGTGCAAAGGGCCTGTGGGGAGAGGAAGCACGGGCTCTCTGACAGTTGTGTGGAGACTGGCATGGCGAGGGCCGGGGAGTGCCGGGTGAGTTGGGGGCAGCCCTGGGGCCACGGGAGCCACGAAGGGTCTGAGCCAGAGACGGGCAGTGTCAGATGCAGGCTCAGAAAGAGCCTTCTGGCTTCCGTGAGAGGAAGGCCAGGGGCTCGCGTGCAGGGGGACAGGGCGCGGCACCATCCAGAGCAGCGGACGGGGGTGGGTGGGAGGGGGGGCTGTGGGACGAGATGGGAGGAGGAGCCAGTGTCCATGGTCAGGAGGAGGGAGTGCGGGTGCCACCGGCAGCCGGTGTGGGGAGGTGCCGTGTGCAACCACAGCCCGGCGTCCAGATACAGAGCAGGCGCAGAAGGGGAAAGTGTCCCCTGGAACCCCCGAGAGCTCCCTCAGACCTTCCTCACACCCCCACCCACCACCTCACACACTCACAACGGGACACACTCACATGCAGCCTCACTCAGACATCCATCCTCCTACATCCCCTCACTCACACAAACACATAGTCCCTGCAGCCGTCAGTGCCAGCTGGGTTATGCTTCAGTGACAAACATCCCCGACACCACATCATATGGAAGTGGAGGTTTTGCTCGCACCTACATTATCTTGCTGCCTCCCTCTCACCCACTCTCAGTTTTCCTCACTCACATGAACACACAGGCCCTGTATCAGTCAGTGCTGGCTGGGTTATGCTGCAGTGACAAGCATCCCCCAACACAGCACTGAACAGCACTAGACAGTTTTGCTCACACCTAGACTATCTTGTTCCCTCCCTCCCGCCCACTCCCATTTCCTCTCACTCACATGGACACACAGTATGTGTAACAGTCAGTACCAACTGGGTTATGTTGCAGTGACAAGCATCTCAACAGAGCATCGTACAGCATGGAGTTTTCACTCACATCTACACTGTTCTGCTTTCTCCCTCCCACCCACTCTCACTTCCTCTCACTCCCACAGACACACAGTCCCTGTATCAGTCAGCACTGGCTGGGGTATGCTGCAGTGACAAGCAGCGCCGAACCTCAGCACTGCACAGCAGTAGGGGTTTGCTTCCTGCTCATGCTCTGTATCCGCCACTGGCTGGGCGAGGGCTCTGCTCCCCCTCATCTTCCGTCCCTCCCACTCCACTGAGGGTGCAGCTCTCTCTTCCTGTGGCAGAGCAAAAAGGGATAGAGAGCCATGCACAGACCCCTAAACCCCTCCCCCGGAAAGTGACACATGACATTTTCACATTTTATTGGTCAGAGCAATGGGCCGTGGCCATGGATGTCAAGGCAGAGCAATCTTTCTGCAGAGAGAGGCTGGGAATATCTTTGCCTATGGACACGGCCTGTGTCCTCCTGCGGGACCCCCTTCACTGACACTCACTCCCCCTGCCAGTCCCCCACACATCTTCAGCCACACATGCTATTCACACCCATGTCCTTGCCTGCACGCGTGCGCACTTAACCCATCCCTCACACTGCAAACTCCTCCCTTCATGGCCGCTCTGATCCACACACCCCCTTTGTCACCACCCCACACTCTCACAGGCACACTTTAGTTTTGCATGCATTCCCACATGCAACCCGGTCCACACCTGCATCTACCCTGCCATCGCGGGAGGGCCTGTGAAGAGCAGGATGGGCTCCTGAGCATGGGTGAGCTCGGCCCATTCTGTGTCTCATGCATTCGCTGGCTGGGTGGTGCCTTCCGCCATGTTATGATGCAGCGTGGAGGCCCTGGCTTGAACCTCCAGCCTCCAGACCCGCGAGGAACCCATGCCTGAGTGTTTGTGTCCCCCTAAAGCTGAGCCCTGACCCCCAAAGTGGTGGTAGTGGGAGGTGGCGCCTGGGGGAGGTGATCAGGCCTGAGGGTGGTCCTCAGGGGTGGGGTTGGTGCTGTCTCAGTCTGTTTTTTGAGACTGGGTCATTTGTAAAGAAAAGACATTTATTCCTCCTGCTTCTAGAGGCTGGGAAGTCTCTGACAAGGACCTTCACGCCGCGTCGTCGTGTGGCGGAGGGCACCACCCAGCAAGTGAAAGCGTGAGGCAGAGACTCGGGCCGAGCTCACCCTGTGCTGAGGAGCCCACCCTGCCAGCAAGGACCTTCCCCTGGGAGCGACATCAACCCACTCACGAGGGCAGAGCCTTGGTGCCTGACGACCTCTTCAGGGCCCCGCCTCCCAGGGCCCTCACGAGGGCTGTTCCATCTCAGCATGAGCTTTGAGGGGACACTCAGATCTCAGCAGTGCCCTTGTAAAACAGGACCTGGAAGCTGCCCCAAGCTTCTACCCCGCGAGGACCCGGCGAGAAGGTGCTGTCTCGCCAGGAAGCCCGCCCTTGCCAGACACCGGCTCTTCCAGCACTTTGGCCTTGGATTCCCCAGCCTTGGGAACTGTGAGAAATACATCTCTGTTGTGGAGAGGCCACTCGGCCTTTGGTGTTTGCGATGGCCGCCCCATCGGACCAGCACATAACATGTTGTTTTTAGACACGAACATGCACCCTCAGTCTCCAGTCATCCCTCCCTCCAGGGACGCCCCTGCACACGCTCACACACCAGCACCCACAGTCCCATCTACACACACACACACACCCCGAGAGAGAGAGAGAGAGAGAGAGAGAGAGAGAGATCAGGCTGTGTGTGCCCTCACGTGTGGAATGGCCTCAGCCTCTGTGCTCTGGGCCTGAGCGCCCGGCTCTATCTGGCTGGCCTGAGACCGCAGGTGCCACGCCCAAAGGCAGGTGTAACGTCCCGGAAACTCCTACCGGCTCCCGACCTGGCCTCACGGCCTCCCCAAGAGGTTTGGTGCGGCAGCGCCTCCGTAATTGGCAGCACGGGGTGGATCGATCAGCCTCTGTGTACATTGGCCACAGAAAACATAATTAACAGCGTTGGGGGTCCGTTAATTGCACTGGTCAGGAATTCCAAACAACCTCATTTGGATTTGGAGTGTTGCTTGAGCACATCTGTGCCTCAGGGGAGCACAGTGGGGCTGAGATAGTCACAGAGCACTGCAGCTCCATGGTGGGGCCCCAGTGGGACAGACAGGTGGTCTCTTGTCATGGGGAAATGAAGGTCCCTGAGGGAGGGGGAAGGGAGACGCCCCCTCCTCCAAGAAGCCCTCCTGGAATGCCACATGCCGCTCCAACCACCTCTGGAGTCTCCCCATGCCCCAGTGTAGCTCAGGGCTTACTGCCTCTGTGGTTTGAGGTTGTTTTTGTAGATTTGTGCAGCCTCTTCCAGTTTGACTGTCTTAAGGCCCTAAGAAAGGTCATTGCTGAAAATGTTTCAAGCTTCTTAACCTCTGAAATAGGAAAATTTAGCTTGAAAGAAAGAAAGAAAGTCCTGCCTCTTGGAGGTGCCTGGACCTTAACTCCCTTGCATATTCGTGTCCTTGTCTTACCCCCGAGACGGAGTTGCGAGAAACCAATGAAGACCTGACACCGAGGTGGCACTATCGCTCCCTTCCCAAGCATCTCTTAGGGAAGCTTTTGAGGATGAAAAGACTGTTGGCAGCATGGGTTTTGCAGGATGAGTAGGAGTTTGAAAGGCGGAGAAAGGAGTTGGGAAAGAAACCTTCAGGCAGAAGAAACAGCACCTATCAAGGAGAGACAACGTGAGGGAACTGGGCAAGGTGGAAACAGCACTGCAGATGCAACTTGAGAGGAGGGTTGGACTTGAGGGACCAGGAGACTGTGGTCTTTAGTCTGAGGGCACTAGGGAGCCAAGGCAGAGCTTATCCAGAGGGTGACATGATTGGATTTGCATGTTAGGAAGAGCTCTGTGGCTGGCAAAGGAGGCAAGTGGGTCTGGGAGGAAGACCGGAGACCAGCAAGGAGGCTGTTGCTTTGGTGCAAGGGAGAGCTGGGGGTTCTGGAAGCTGGGTGAGGAGGCAGGAGGGCTCCCGTCCCTCTTAGCGGCCCTGGGATCAGGACATGGCAGGCCTTCTGCTCCTTTGCCTGCCGTGAACTGTCCATTTATGCCTCTGGGCCTTGGCTCCTGCATCCCCTCTACCCAGAATGCCCTTCCCCACTCTGCCTGCCAAGGACCCTCGGACTCATGGCCGAGCTCCAGTCGGGGTCTCTTTCTGGAAGCCTCTCTGTCCACCGTCTCGCACAGGCCCATCCCCCTTCTCCCCAACCTCCCCCCCGACCGTGCGTGTCCACCTGTCGTTACAATGGTCCCACCACATCGTGGCCCTGAGCCAACGCCGGGACCCCTCCTTCCTGATCCTGGCACGCAGATTCCTGGTTTGCGCTTGGTGTCCGGCCTTGGCTGGTCAGCATTGGCCGGAGGAGCAGAAGTGTGTGGGAGGAGCCTCCAGCTATCCCTGCAGCTGCCTGGAATCCTCCCACCAGCACACACTGGGGAGTGGGCACGGCTGTGCAGGGCACGCGTGGGGGCATGTGTTGCGTGTGGGCGGCCTGGAGCTGCGTTTCCATGTATGTGTGACGGAGGTGTGTCCTCGTGTGGGGAGCTGCGTGCGT
>NW_007248490.1:81750-95846 GCF_000164805.1 Carlito syrichta
GCCTGTGGGGGGTGGTGGGTTCAACAGGCTCCCAGCCCCTGTCACCCCCACAGAGATGCCGCACACGGCATCTGTTGGCTCTGCTCTGGCCTGGATATGGGTGTCCCCGCCCCCGAGGTGATGGTGAGAGGAGGGGCACCTTTGGGACGTGATCAGGTCACCTGTGTGCAGCCCCTAGGAATGGAGTTAGAACCCTGATGACAGTCCCCAGAGGGCTCCCTAGGGCCCTTCACCCTGTGTAGTCACAGCACAAAAGTGCCGGCCGTGAACCAGGAAGCGGACTCTCACCCAGCGCTGAACCCACCAGCGCAGTGACCTTGGCCTTCCAGTCTCCATCCCTGTGGCTCGCAAGCCGCCCAGTCGAGGGGTTTGTCACAGTAGCCTGGGCAGGTGAAGGCGTGCTCCAGGCTGTGCTCTCTGCAACGCGGCTGCAGCCATGTACCCCGGGCAGGAGTGTTCACACGCGGGTCTGGATTGCATGTGGGTGTCGGAGTTTCTGCATTGCTCACCCTCTCCCACATGCCGCCCATGCTGCTGGTCCACGTGCCATCCGGCATCACCAGGCTGGCACTCAGAGGGACCTGGGACCCACCACGGCCCACCCCAGGCAGGGCGGCCAGGCTCAGAGGGAATCCCAGGCCTCTCTCCCTCGTTCTTGGGGCCCCTGTGGCTCCCAGGAGGGTCCTCTTCTCCACCATCCCCCATTTTACAGGCTCCGCGAGGGCGGCTTTGGCATCGAGGGGCGGCCGCCGGTGGGTTTAATGTGCCCGGGGAATTCTCATGGCTCCGGTGCTGGCAGCCATAACTCACCTGCTCAATTATGGCTATAAATTTCCTTCAAGAGATGGGTCCCCAGGCAGGTGGGTGGGCTGATGCTGGTATCAGTGAGCAGAGTTCAGTCTTCTGTCCTGATTAAATGGCAGCGTGAGACTGTGCAGGCCCTGAAGCCCGGGCCCCACGACACCAGGCGCCAGCCATCCCTGGGCCCGGGGGCTGGGAGGAACAGGATGGCAGCCCGTGGTGGCATGGGCAAGGCAGGCGGGCTCTGGTGTGTGCCTGGGTGTCGGTGAAGGGAGCCAGCAGGCAATGTTCTAGGCATCTATCCTGACACCACTTGTAGTGGGTTGAATGGTGACTCCCCAAAAGGTGTCCCCCAGAGCCTGTGAAAGTGACTGCTGGGACAAAGAGTCTTTGGAGAGGTCATCAAGTGCAGGGTCCCCAGATGGGATCGGCCTGGATGAGGGTGGCCCTAAGTCCAGCGATACAAGAGAAGGCCACGTGAGGGCAGAGGCAGAGACTGGAGTGACAGCCACAGGCCAAAGAGTGCCTGGGGCCACCCAAACCCGAAGGAACAGGAAGAGTTCCAGACTGGAGCCTTTGGAGGGAGCGCGGGTCCCGGCCCCCGGAACCATGAGAGAACACCTTTCTGTTGTCCTGGGCCCCGCAGTTTGGGCCGACGTGTTATTGCTGAGGCAGGAAGCCAAGAGGCTGCTGTGTGACTTTGGGTGAGCCCCGCGGCCCCTCCGGGGTTCCGTTTCCTCTTCCAGCATGTTGGATTTGAGTCGTAGTTTCTTCTCAGGCTGGGTGCAGGGCACCCTTGGGTGGTGTCTGGCGCGCCTGTGACGCCGGTGACGGGTGGCTGGGCTGAGGACACCTCACCTAGGGCTGACTGCCAGGGGCTCATGACCTGGGCGGGAGGGGCCGTCACGAGGTGCAGGCCATGGGTGGGGAGGGCCACCTGGCCCAGGACGCCCCTCCGGCCACGGCGTGACGTTGCCGAGTCTCCGCCCTTCACTTCCACCTGTGCTCACATGTCTTTGGCTCTTTTCACTAAGTCATCCCACTCTTTCTGCTTCAGTGAGTGCTTCTGAAAAGGCAGCAGACCACCCCCCAGGGGACCACGCGCCCCACTGGGAGGGGGCCAGCCAGTAGCCCAGACCACGCCATCGCCCCGTATCCCCCTGCACATGACTCTGGAAGTATAGCAAAAAACAGACACCTTCACGCCTGCAGGGGATCCGCACCCAGCATCAAAATAGCAAGGACACAGGAATCTCGGAGGCCCTTATGTCACAGGAAGAGCCTGAGAGCAAATCCGGCTCGGGGTGCGGCTTCGTGTCTAGGGCATTCTGGAGAAAGAAACACAATGGTGACAAAAGCCAGCTCGGCTCTGGTTAGGGCTGGATGTGGGGGAGAGGAGAGGTCCTATAAAAAGGGGTCCCCAGGAGCATTTGGGAGTGATGGAGGTGTCCTGTATCTCAGCCATCGTGGTGGTAAGGTGACTCCCATTGGTCAAACTCATCAAACTGCAAACCTAAGAAAGAGTGGTCTTCCCTGCATGGACGTTATATATCAATAACACTAATCAAATAAATAAAAGGACACTTTATACCGCTGTGGTCAGCGGTTCGTGTTTCACTTGCCCCGAATGGACGGTGACCTTAAACAAGGATGCAGTGAACAAAAATCAGAGCGACTGTGTGAGCATCCAGCCAGGCACTGCCGCGGTCAGCCGGGGGCTGGGAGCCCACGCCTGCTTGTTCTTTGTTAAAAGGGAGGCATTGAGGACACACCAGCGCCCAACTGAGACTTTCTTCTTGTTAGTAATCAGGAAAGTGAGCAGAAACGAAGCAGTGGCTTCATTATGTAATTCTCACTTACTCATGCATTTTTTGAGATGCGGTCTCACTCTGTCACCCAGGCTGGAGGGCGGTGGCGTGATCACAGCTTGCCGCAGCCCCGGCCTCTGAGGTTCAAGGGGTCCACCTGCCTCAGCCGGCCATGTTGCTGGACCACAGGCATGTGCCACCATGGCCAGCTGATTTTAAATGTTTTGGTAGAGACGAGGTCCTGCTGTGGTGTTGTCCAGGCTGGTCCCAAACTCCTGGACTCCAATGAGTCTCCCACCTCAGCCTCCCAAATGTATTGGGTCTACGGATGTGCGCCGCCACCTGGCCACTCATTGCATCATTCTTGATGCTGAGACCACATTTGCCCCAGCTTCATCTGTCAGGGCACCCCCCCACACACACCCCTTGGGAAACCGCCCTTGGGTCCACCTCTCCCTGCGGCTCCTCGTCTGCCCTGCTGGAACACTGGGCCTTGGCAGGGGCTTGGGTCAACTTGTCCATGGTCACCAAGTGAGCTGATAGCACAACCTCCCCTAGAATCCGGATCTTTCAATTCCTAACCTGTTGCTACTTCCGCTGTGCGAGGCTCCCTCGTGGCTGTTTTCGAGAGGCCCTCAGTGAGTCACTGCTTTATTTCACACGAGTGAGGCTCATGGTGGGACTTCAGCACCGGGTGGCAGGCACCTCACTCCGCACACGCCACCATCTCAGAGGAGGGTCAGCCCCAGCAACCAGCCTCAGAGGTGAGGACCAGGGGCCTTGGGCCTGGGCCCGGCGCCGTCTTCTCTTGGAACCTTAGTTTTCCTACCTGTCGAACGGGAACAGCCATCCGGTCCTTGAAGGGTCACTGGGAGGCTCAGCAGTGACAAACAGGCAGGGCCACAGGCTGGTACAGCAGGGTGCCCGGCATTGGCATGCTGCCTGCAGGATGCCAGGCCAGCACTGAGGCGGGCGGGGCCGGGGGCTCGGGCAGGCACCCATGTCGGCGATATTGGTGCACCTGGTGTGGTGGGCTTGTCCACTTCTGAGACTGGCACCGGAGTCGGAAGCTCCCGACTGTCCAGGTGGGCGCGGAAGAGCTGAGCCCCGCGGAGTGGGCCGTGGTTGGAGACAGAGGGCCTCAGGTGGGGTTTGGGAGTGGCATTTCCGGGGCTCTCTGCTCCGGACTCGCAGGGGCCTGGGTCTTGTTTCTTCCCTTGGCCTCGCCTTGCTGGTCTGCGAGGTGACACACTGATCCTCCCTTACAGACTCAGACGACTGTCGAGCCCCTCCTCTGCACAGAGCTGGGCACAGGGAGGCAGCCGGAGAACACTCACCTCATGACAGACGCATCCCACAGGGGACACGTGTGAGAAGCCCGGGAGCCCCGGGGGGGGGGCCGGGGGCAGCCAGTCCTGCCGACAGGGTGGTGTGGGAGGGTGAGAAGTCTGAGATCCTGGGCCTGGATCCGGGAGCCCCAGGCAGGGCAGGGGCTCTGTGCGGGTCAGACAACAAGCCCGGGAGCGCTTGTCAGTTCCCCTAAGCGGGGAGGGGAGGGACAGAGGCTTTCGGGGTAGGGGTGGGGGGGTTGAGCATGGACATGTCCCCAGCCTCCTCACACAAGCCGCCCTTGGGTTCTGACCCTGTTCTATGAGCAATGATGTCTCCTCAACTTTCAGTAAACGGGAAAGAAGCCTGTGTGGTGCTCACGGATGGGACCCCCAGCCCTTTCTCTAACCAGGCCCCCTGCACACCACCCCCACTGCTAGATGGAGCCCTCTCGGGTGGCACACAAGATGTGGCGGCCAACCCCAGAGACTCTCCGAGGCTGGCCATGTCTCTTGAAACTCCCTTTCAGACCCTCTGTCTACACGGAGGAGAAAGTCCCGGCTGGATGCTGATGTGTCCTGAACACCTGCCTCCCCAGCCCCTGCCGGCTTCCCTTTGCGACAGAGAGAGAAGGCAGGCATCGGGCTCAGAACGCTGGGAAGATAGCCGTACCCGTTGTTGAGGATTTCTTGACATCCTTTTGTCTTCATTGCAGCTGTTCATCTATTTTCTTTTTCTTTGAGTTGGGGGTCTCGCTCTGTTGTCCTGGCTAGAGTACAGTGGCACACTCATGGCTACCACAGCCTCGACTCCCTGGACTCAGGTCATCCTTCCACCTCAGCCTCTCAAGTAGCTGGGACTACAGGCACACACCATCACGCCTGGTTTATTTTTCTTTTATTTTTTTGTAGAGGCAAGATCTTGCTATGTTGCCCCGGCCAGTCTCGAATTCCTGGACTCAAGCAGTCCTCTCACCTCAGCCTCCCAGAGTGCTGGGATTACAGGCATGAGCCACTGCATTTGGCCTCACTGTACTTATTTTAGTTTCCTTTTCGAGACTTGTTTCTGCTTTTCCAGTTTTCTGTAGTGATGATATAAAATTTCCTTGCCGGCCAGGTGTGGTGGCTCCAGCCTGTAATTCCAGCACTTTGGGAGGCCGAGGTGAGGGGATGGCCTAAGCCCACGGGTTTGAGAACAGCCTGCAACTTGGTGAGACCTCGTCTCTACAATGCATCAGAAAATCAGCCGGGCATGGCAGTGCATGTCTGTAGTTCTGGCCACTTGGAAGGCTGAGGCGGAAGGACCACGCACGTGAGCCCAGCAGGTCGGCTCTGGGGTGCCCGTGAGTGTGCCCCTGCAATCCAGCCCGGGCGACAGAGTGAGACTCCAACTAAAAAAAAAATTCCTGCCAAGTACATTTATTGAAGAGAATCAAGGGAAACACCAGAAGCACCAGAAGCCGTTCCTTCGGGTGCCACGTGGACAGGCAGGTGGGCTGGGAGTCCAGAAGGCACCGGGAGCTATGGCAGTTCCGTGAGCAGGGAAGGTGCTTCCCGCGGCAGTGTACCGAGGGGCTGGGCGCCAGAATCAGGCCCCAGGCCCACCCTGAGTCCACGAGGCCCAGGCCCGAACTTCCACGGTGATGGAGAAATATGGAGAGACAATAAGGCAGTGAACCGTGGCCGAGGGTTTATGAGCCAGCCATGCTCGAATGGTCGAAAGTTAGGGAAAATGTATTTATTACAACACTTTTCATGGGCAAGTTATCATTTTGTCAAACTTTATTAGAGGGACTAATTAATGGGTTGTAAAAAGTACTAGTGCGTGGCCGGAGAAAGAGCTGGTCCCGGGCACATTGGCAGCCCCGGGATTTATGGCCCCTCGGCCCCCCATTTATTAACGTGGAGAAGGTGCGTGGAGTGGGTTATATATGGGCTGGAGCAGGGCTGCCCTCCCCTCCCGGGAGGCTGGTGAACTGAGAGGGGGCGAGGGCAGGGCCCTGCTGCTGCCGCCTTCTAGGGAAAGGTGAAGCGGGGTGGAGAGAGACAGGACGTCTGGGCTCGGAGGGGCACACCTGGCCCTGTGACCTGGGATGACGTTTTCCTCCCAGCCTCAGTTTCCTCATCTCTGCTGCCCAGCGCTAACGTGAGAAGCCAGGAAGGTCCTGAGAGGGAACATGCCTTGTAGACTATGAAGTGCCCTGCACATGTAAACTGTAAAGTATGCGGCCATTGAAGGACAGTGTGGCCACATGGTGAAATGTTAGGCAGACGTCAGGAATGACACGGGGGTGGGGGGGCGCTACACAGCAGGAATGGGGCAGTTGCTTCTCTTGCTTCATACTCCTCCTCCACACGCTTCCCCCAGACTCCTGATCTCAGCTCAGGCGCCTCCTCCTCCAGGCAGCCCTCCTGATAGCTCCCACGTGATGCACAGTGCCCAGCTCACTTCCCCACAGCCCCATGCAGTCTTTCTTTGTTTAGAGACTGGCTCTTTGAGCTTTGTCTTGTCTGTCTCCCCCATGCGCTAAGAGGGCGGAGACTGTGTACATCCTGTGCCCTGGTCTCTCCCCGGTGCCTGCTGCCGTGGGGACCTGATGGACATCTGCTGAGTGGACGGGGGGTACCTGTGGGCATCAAGGCCTGGAGGCGGGAGCACGAGGGTCACACGCGAGGAGGTGAAAGCAAGCCGCCCCCTGGGGGCAACCATAGTAGGTGCCCAGTCGATGCAGGTCGCCAGGTGGGAGGGTGGGTTTGGGCCTCTTTGGGGCTTTCTGCGGCAAGGGAGCCAGCGGGGCCCGACCTCTGGGCATAAGGGTTGCACATTACAGGGCTGCCTGAATGAGCTCCCAACCCTCAGCCCTGGGTGGAGGCGCTTCCAGGAACTTTGAGTGGGAGGCCGTGTCCTTACTTGCTGTTTCCCAAAGGCCCCCTGGGCTGCTCAGGCAGAAGAGAGTGCTGGTGTGGGAATGGGGCGGGAGTCCCAGGTGGGAAAGGCCCACGCAGAAACTGGCAAGGTCAGGCAGCAGGGCGGGTGGGCTGTGCCCCATAGGGGCGCAAAGCCTGGCTCCCCGGGGCGAGGTGCTCCGCACTCAGCCTTGTTTTCCCCCTCTGTAAAGTGGGGATGCACAGGACTCTCTCCTCCCCAGGCTGGCGCAGGGGCTCAAGGCGACTTCTGGGCAGCTCCGGGCACTGGAAGGCCCCTGGAGCCGGGAGAGCCTTGGCCTGTTCGGTCTGGTCCTGGCCAGGTCGAGGCCGCAGGTCGAGGTGACTGGCTCAGCTGTCACCAGCACCCAGCCTCGTGACTTCCAGGACAGCTGGCCTCTGGCTGGAAGGCAAGTTCTCCTTTTGGTCTCTTGACCGGCGTGGCATGAGGTCAGCGAGTTGGCCTGGCGGGGACGGCGCCCTCCGCGGGGTCACGGGGAGGAGGGGAAGGCGGCTTCAAGCCGCAGGGAGTGAATGGTCCTGGTTGGCACCTCTGCCTGGTGCCTTTTGTCCCAGCAAGGACCCAAAGCGCGCCAGTGTCACCTCACTCCTCCAGGTGGGGCGGGCACTGCCTCGCCCCCACCCCCGGGGCTGCCACGAGGGGCCCAGGCCGCTCTCATCCCCCCCATGCTTGGGGGTTAGCGTGACGATCCCATCGTCCAGTCGAGGCAGCGGAGGCTCAGGAATTTCAGGCATGGGACTCCACAGGACCATCTGGTGCCGGGCCCTGGCCAACCAGGAAGGTGCAAGACACGCCCCCCACTCGCAAGAACCTTCTAGTCCAGTGGGGGAGGTGGACCCAGAGCATCTGCCCAGGGCGAGAGACAGACTCAGGGCTAGGGGGGCTTCCTGGAGGAGGGGTCGTTGGAGCTGGGGGCTGCACATGAATTTCCCAGGCACAGAAAGGGGAACCGGTGTGTGCAAAGTTACCACAGACAGTCGGATAGGGCAGGAATAAGGAGGGACATAGAGAGAGGTGAGCCAGTGCTAGCCATGAGAAGCCCTCACAGGCGGGCCCCAGCATATGTCTGAGAGGAGAAATCCCATGGAGGAAGCTGCCCTCGCAGCCACTCCATTGGCCCCTGTGCCGAGAAGATCCTTCCAGAAGGGGCGCCCTGATCTTCCCCACAGGCGACAGCGCCAGCCCCTGCCCCACTTCATGCACGGGCAGGTCTCTTGGAAGGTGGTCTGGCCGCCGCTCACATGCCGAGTCTGGGACACAGACGGCGGAAGAGCAGGCATCCCTGACTCCCACGCCCGTGGCCGTCCACAGATGGCTGGAGACCCTCCCCGGGAGGCCTCTGCATTTCGGTCACTCCTTCTGGCCAGCTGGGCCTCGGACCATCAAGGCATGTGCCGGCAGGTTCGGCCAACGGCCAGGGCCACCTCATAAGAGAGTCTGGGGGGTAGGGGATGCCCAGCATCAGAGAGCCCCGAGGAAGGGGGTGTGTGGGCTGGAGCGAGCGCTGCCTCCTTGGGAGGATGCAAGGGGACCCCAGAGCTCCGGACTTCTCTCTCGGAGTCCAGGCTTCCCCCACTAGGGGAGCGTCCTAGGAACCCGTCGGCATCGTGTACCAGTTAGCGCTGTTGTGAGAGGCTGCGTTTGGCTTCAGTGATTCTTTTTTTGGAGAGTTTTCCAGTGTGTTTGCCCATCTCATGATGGGTGATTTGCAAGCACAGTGGCCCACACCGCGCTGAGTGTTCTGCAGTTTTTGTCCAAAAACGGCATCCCTCGGGTGACTCGCCCTCCTTATTCACCTGATCTCGCGGCAAGTGACTTTTTATTATTTTCCCAGATGAAAAAGTCCTCAAAGGGAAGTGTTTTGTGGACGTGGAAGAGACAAAACAAAAAACGTCAGAAGTGCTAGAAGGCATCCAAATTGACGAGTCAAAAACTGTTTTGAGCGGTGGAAAAAGCATCTCAATAGGTGCATTGCACGCAATGGAGAGGACTTTGAAGGCGGCTGGAGTTTAAACATGTAAGAATAAATACACCATTTTTGATATATAAATCCCGAGGTTTTTTGGATTGCCCTCATATCAGAGAGCCAGGGCAGGGCAGGGCATGGCCCACCCAGACCAATCAGATGTGCGTGTGATGTGCATGCTTCTTTGTTACGCCGGGTGACAGGGCTTGACCCGCTCTGGCTGCTGCAGCCCTGTTGTCCGTGATCTAACCCTGTGGAGAGGGTGGCCGAGGAGTCTAGTCTCTGAACCGGAGCCAGGGACATTCAAAGGTTGCAGCTGCCCGTAGAAAGGGGAGCAGGGTGATGTGGAAGGAAGGGCCAGAGGCCCCGGATGCCGGGCCAGGATGCATCCTGGAGGGCGGGGCTGGGAGCGCCAGTGTCGCCCAGGCCTTTCTCTGGGCTTCCCATTGTCTTTAGAGTCAATCCGCCGGGCTCCAGGGATCTGCCCTACCCACCACCCGCCCCCTCTGCCTCCCGCTCCCGCCCACTCTGACTCCTCACAGATGAGGGGTTGCTATCTCGTTGGTCTTACGCCCAACCTCAGGAGCCCAGCACGGTGCCTGGCACACAGCAGGGGTTCACTCGCTGGGACGAGTGGCCTTCTGCAAATCCTGGTGGCCACATCTCACTGAATGGTCACAGCCGCTGGGCCACGTCCGCTGGGCCACGTCCTCCAAGGGTGAGCGGCGGGACGAGCACTCAGAGCACGTCCGTGGGTCTCCTCCCATCCTGCCACCCTGGCTGGCGGGACTTGTCTGAGACCACATGGTGGGCGAGGCCCGGACCTTCGGGTCCAAACCCAAAGCCCGGGATCCCCACCTTCACCTCTTTGCTCCGAAACCTGGAGAATGACGCCTTCACTCTGCCTCATGCTGAGCCCTCCAAACGCCACCCAGTGAGGCCTTGTAACCAGATGGAGAGGGCCCTTCCTGGGTTTTGCAGCGCTGACCGGCGACAGGGAGAGGGTGCCCAGAGCCACTGCAGTACCCTGGGATCTAGGCATGAACAGTGGTACTTACCCTTTGTGCAGAAGCCCCGGCTCCTGTGCTCTCCCTCCCTTTTTTCTCCTTCTAGTGAGATCTAGGCATCTTCCTGGCACTTTGCTTTGGGACTCCGAGATTCCAGCGGTGTCCAGGTGTGGTGGGCATGTGGCTTCAGGCCCAAAACCAAGGAGGAAACGCTGTGGGTGTCAGCAAGCATTGGACACTGACTGCACACCAGGCACTGGGGCATGGAGAGCAGTGGCCAAGCCCAGGAGGGAGCCCCTTGAGTGTCGGAGAAGCTGGACAGGGGTGGGGGGTGGGCGGCTCAGGTGGGCAGTCCCAGGTGGGAGGGCGAGGACCACCCAGACGGACTTGCTGGGGCCAAATCTCAGAAGACAAAGCCTTGTTTTCCAGAGAAGTAGAAGGAATTTCAGGTGGCGGGGGGTGGGAACAGCCTGGGGCCTCCAAGAACAGCTGGTGGCTGGACAGAACCAGGCTCTCTCTGGGCCGGTCAGGAGTGCTCTCTGTGGATCAGAAGTCTGGCCCCGGTGGCAGGTTTCATTCACAAGCTCTTCATTGTATCCTGGCTCCGTTGATTGCATGCTGAGGGGGCCACTCATTGCCAGGGAAGTGGGGCTTTGTTAAAGCAGCTCCCACCCCACTAGTGGGAAGCTCCGTGGGTGACGTGAGTACCTGTGGTCTTCCAGAGCACGCCGGGCTTTCCCTAAAGAGCTGGTGTATCCAGCCAGCCACTCAGCAAACACTTATCCAGTGTGCCCAGAGCGTCGGGCCCATACCAGGCCCCGGGATCATGTGGCGAAGGAGACGGACACCCCCTGCCCTCCAGGGGCTGCCATTCCCCAGGGGGGAGGTGGAGGGTCAGCTGCGCTAGGTGCAGTGGACAGAAGCCCCTCTGAAGGGCCTTGGCTTGGGTTGCTCAGAGAGAAGGACTCAAGGACAAGTGTCCTGCTTGAGAGAGGGCTCCAGAAGGCACCTGGGGCCTTGAGTCCGGGGGGAGGGAACAGCTAAATTCAGGGTGTGGGCATCGAGCCTGTGATCCTGTGGGCAACCGGAGTGCAAGCCGGGGGGGACCTTGCCAGACCACGTAGAAGACGCCCCCCGGGTTGTGCCTCCTGCAAGGGGCGGGGTCTGAGGTACGGATACTCCTAGCGCTTCCAGCGTGCTTTCCCTAGGTCTGGAGGTGCAGTGGTGGGGCTGGCAGCTGGACTTCCAGGAGGATGGAGATGGTCGGGCCTGAGGAATGCCATCGTGCACTGTATGTGCTTCCTGCAGCTGCTGTAACATATCAGCACACACTGCATGGCCTGAAATGTCACATGTGGATGAGCTCACAGTTCTGGAGACCAGAAGTCCTGAAGTCAGGACATCAGCCGGGCTGGGTTCCATCTGGAAGAAGCAATGGGAGAAGAATCCATTTCCTGGCCTTTCTGGCTTTTAGAAACCACCCGCATTTCTCAGCTGGTGACCCCTCCCCCATCTCCAAAGCCCGTCTTCCAATCTCCCTGTTTCTGTCTCCCATCACCTTCTCTCGACCGTGGCCCTGCCACCTCCCTCTTCTAAAGGCCCTTGTGAGGACCTTGGCCCAGGATAACGTTCAGAATTGTCTCCCATCTCAAGAGTCTGAACTGAGTCCCATCTACCAAGTCCCTAATGCCTGCAAGGGAACTCAGGCACAGGCTCTGGAGGTCGAGGCATGGGCGTCTCTGGGAGGCCACAATTCTGTGGCGCACGGGGTCTTCAGATCTGCATCCTGGGGGTATGGGGAGGCGTCCAAGGGCAAGGACGCTGCAGCTGGACCTCCAGGATGAAAAGGACATTCCCTGTAGAAGTAAAGTGCCCGGGGAGAGGATGGACCTTCCGTGGCGTCCTGCGCTGGGATGTTCACAGATCTGACAAGAGGCCAGTGTCCATGGGGCAGAGAGAGTGGGTGGGGATGCCGTGGGTGGTGGCGTGAGACAGGTCCGTGAAGATCAGTTCCCCGGGGCCTTGTAGGCTGTGGAAGGATCTCCGAGTGTATTCTGAGCGAAAGGGAAGCCACCTGTGCATGCCAAGCAGGGGCGTAATCTGATTTGTGTCTTGGGAGGCTCACGCTGGCTGCTGGCTGGAGGGCTGGCTAGTGGGGCTGAGGGAGAGGAAGGAGGAGCTTGATCTGAGCCCAGGAGACAAGAGGCGAGATGTATTTGGGACAGAGGAGGAGGCTGGGGATGGAGACACGTAGTGGGGCTTGCGGTTAAGTGAGAAAGTAGAAATAGGATCAACTGCATTTGAATTGACACCCAAGGAGAAATTAAAGTCGGGTCCCCCTTCTGCTGGGGTGATTTGGCAGCCTGGACCCCAGTGATGGGTTTTAGACAAAGTGGCTGATCACAATATGTGAACATACCCTTGCTCAGTGGGAAGGATCTCAGCTCTGTCCTGTGAAGCATCACCAGAGTCCGTGGCCATAGCACACGGTTGACCGGGGTGGGGCGGGAGGGTGGGCAGTCTCGGTGTGGTGTCTGGGGACACAAAAGCTACAGGTTCTCTCTCTCTCTTTCTTTGTCCCTATCCATCCCTCTTTCCTTCCTTCCTTTCTTTTCAACTCAAACGTCTCTTCTTTTATATTTGGTCTTAGCCAAAAGGCGAGAAGTGATTCTCTTACTGGAAAGCTGAAAGAAGGAAGAGTAAAGTCGTTCCTCTAAGAAACTTCAAACGGGTTTAGAAGTGTGTTAAGTAAAATCCCACAGTCTTGCTCTACTCTGTTCCAAAGGCAGACACTGATAATAGTTCCTTGTGACCTTCCAGGCGTCGTGGTGGTGGTTTGCTTTCTCACATGTTTTGTAATTTAGGACTGTAAGTTCATCTTTGGCCAATCCCTGGGAACCATGCTCTGGATGTCCTGATTGAGTGTGTGCCTGGACGAGTGTTTGCTTCTGCCTGGTTTGCCATGATATTGTCATGCCTGGTCTGGGATTTATGCTTTCCTCAGTTTGGGGGATCCCTTTGAGGCAGGCAGTTTAAAATGAAGCACCAAATTTGTAGGATCACAGGCCCATGGTTTTGCAGTCTTAGGGGCGTTTATTTTTCACTCATCCTGAGTCCAAGCCAAGACAGACAAAATCCCTTTTCGCTGTCCTTTGTTTGCACACACACTTCCCCATCCTTTAGTCTTCCTTTGGGGGTTCTGGTGTTAGGTAGGGGTCTCAGTTTGAATGCTTTGTCTGTGGGTGCCAGGCTTTGTCTCCTGTCCCCTGTGGCTGTTAAAACTCAGTTCTCTTGATTCCTAGCATCCTCCCACATACCCTGCACCTCCAACTCTCCCCTGTTTTGAAGAATTGGAAATCTCCTGTCAACCCTTCCATCTGTGTCTGGGGAGGCAGTGTCACTTAATGATCAGGAGAGTGGCTTTCAGACTTCCTGGGTTTGAATCCCAGCCCTGCCACTCACTAAAGATTGGACCCTGGGCACTCATTACTGAGCTTCCCTGAGCCTCAGTTTCCTCATCTATTAGTTGGGGGTGATAACACTTCCCACATCATAGGATTCTTACCAAGGTTTAAATGAAGCAATGCAATGTGCCTGTCTACAGTAGTGTGTGTGAACCCCACAATGAATACTAGCGATGGTAACAATACTACACCCTCGTATTTTTACACAAGTAGGAGCATAGGAGGCTCACTGCTCTGTACCCCACTTTTTCTGCAGCTGGACCTCCAGGATGGAAAGGACATTCCCTGTAGAAGAAAAGTGCCCGGGGAGAGGATGGACCTTTCGTGGCGTCCTGCGCTGGGATGTTCACAGATCTGACAAGAGGCCAGTGTCCATGGGGCAGAGAGAGTGGGTGGGGATGCCGTGGGTGGTGGCGTGAGACAGGTCCGTGAAGATCAGGTCCTCGGGGCCTCGTAGGCTGTGGAAGGATCTCCGAGTGTATTCTGAGCGAAAGGGAAGCCGCCTGTGCATGCCAAGTGGGGGAGTAATCTGATTTGTTTCTTGGGAGGCTGCATCGTCCCGAAAGGCTCCATGCCATTTTTTTTTTTTTTTGAGTTGGAGTCTCACTCTGTCACCCAGACTGGAGTGCAATGGCCGGTCCAGGCCACTGCAGCCTCGACCTGCTGGGCTCCGGGGATCCTTCTGCCTCAGCCTCCCCAGTAGCTGGAACTACAGGCGCACGCTACCACGCCCGGCTGAGTTTTTGATTTATTGTAGAGATGAGGTCTCACCAAG
>NW_007248490.1:95866-109482 GCF_000164805.1 Carlito syrichta
GATGAGGTCTCACCAAGTTGCCCAGGTGGGTCTCGAACCCGCGGGCTCAGGCAATCCACTCACCTCAGCCTCCCAAGGAACGGGATTACAGGCTGAGCCACCAAGCCCGGCTTATGCCATCCTTTTTAATGGCTGTGTAGTATTCCTTTGCATGATGTACCGCAGTTGGTTTAGCCAGGGTCCTGTCAGCAGGCATTTCAGACATTCCCGATTTTTCCCTGCTACCAGCATCCTCATATGCCCGTTCCCGCGGTTCACTCACTCCAGTTTGCCTCCGGATCGGCCCATGGAGTGAGGTCGTTGGATGGAAATGAAGCCTTTGGGGCCCACTGTACTCCGTCTTCATTTCTTCGACCCCTTCCGTGAATGAGACTCAGAGCACGTGGTGGCTGAAGGGAAACGCCCAGTCAAGGACTCGAACGTGGTGTGTCTGAACATTTTCCCTTTTCCTCTGCCTTTTTTTTTTCCTGGAGTGAACGATATCTTGATTAGACAGTAATTAAGAGTGTTTTGGACAGCATGAGGCACTAACAGCCTCCCAGGTGCTTAATAAGTGTCAAGGCTGCCAAGAGAAAAATTTATTTAGCATTATAACAGGCTCTATGGATGTCAAATTTGCCTTCAGCCATGGCTCTGTGACATCGGGGAGTGGAAACCGGGTCAGAGCTTTAGTGCCTGTCAGAGCAGGCAGCCAAGGCTGTGGCATGGGGAGGCCAAGAGCCCGTGCTGGGACCCACATGACTCTAGGTGCTGAGCCAGTCTCTGCCACTCGCTAGAGCCACTGTGAGCAAGGCCAGCTTAGAGAGTTCTGGGTCTCGGTGTCCTCGCTTGTGAATCAGGGCTCATCGTGCCTCGCTTGCTGAGTGCTGGGAAGCTGTGGAGGGTGCAGCCATTAAGAATGTGAGCTCTGGGTTCTAATCTTCCACTCATGGGCTGATGACCCTGGGCAGGATGACGCATGCCTCTGGGCCTCCGTTTCCTCTTCCGTCATGTGGAGTTAACGATAATCCTATGAACCCGCCTAATGGGTCTGTCGTTAGGACACATAAGAAGCTATATGCAAAGGACTAAGCCCAGTGCTTGGCACCAACTAAATGCTCAAAAAAGCAGTAGCTTGGATGACTGACATTAGAAATACGCTGAGTGTTAAATGAGATAATGCCGATGCAATTGAAAAAAATGTGTAATGTACATGTAACAGTTGGAGAAATGCTGTAACAGATGCGATCGGCACTTCAGTGGTTTAGCACGATATAAGTTTACTTCTCACTAATGTCACAGCCCACAGGCCACACTCCTGGTTAGACAGCTCTCCATGCGGTGACTCAGGCACCTAGGTTCCTTCTATCGTGTGGTTGTACCGCCTTCAACATGCTGCTTGGAGTCTCTCCCACTCAGCTGGCAGATGAGGAAAGAGAGACAGGGAACACATGCCTGCTTGCTAACTGCCTCAGCCCTGAAGTGATGGACATCATTCCTTCGCACAGCCTAGTGGCCAGAGCTAGTCGTATGACCCCACCTGGATGCGAAGAGACCTGGGAAATGTAGTCCTTGCCTGATCAGCTGCTTCTGGCAACAACTCCATGATACAGAAAGAGAGCAAGAATTCTTGGCGGGTACTTTGATATAGCCCAGCACCCTCCTTTCCATAGGGTGACCTGGAAATGACCCAAGGGTGGGACAGTCCGGCCCACACCGGTGGGTTGGAGCTGGAGGTGTGTAGAGGGTGTATCCCCCCTCTTGGAAGCAGAGGTGGTGTTGGTGTTGGAACCTGCTTTGCCTCCTAGACAGAGGATAACAAGAGCAATGACTCTTGGGTCACATAAAACGCCTTCCCGGTCGGGCGCTTTTATGATTACCATCTCCCAGACGAGGAAACTGAGGAACAGCATGGCTCTATGCCTTGCCTAGGGCCTCACGGCAAGGCAGGGGCAGACCCAGGGCTTGCATTCAGACCCTGAGACATACACAGTCATCTGGGAGGCCAGGGTCACACCAGAGGGTCCCTCGTGCGGGGCTGGGGAGGGGGGCCCTCCATCTGCCCCAAGAAAATTTCCAGACCCGCAGGCCTGCTGGACAAGGCCGAGGTGCTGTGAGGCTGAATGTGCAAACCACGGGAGAACAGAGAAGAGGACTTGTGCTCTCTGGAACCGCTAGTGTGTCCTTCGAGCACCTTAAGTGTGCCCTGCAACCTTGCCGACCCTCTCATGGGCTCTGTAAACCCGTGGTGGCTATCATGGGGATTTTTGTGCACGTAATCCCAAACACACAGCTGGCCACCTCAGGGGCGCCCGTGTATTTCTTGAATAAAAAAAAGAAAGCCTCGAGGCAGAGCTTGCTTAATTTACAGCGACTTTTCCGTGTGTGTATGGTTGTGGACTGTGTAGTCTGGACGGAGTTGGTGCGGTCCTCGGTCCTCGGTCTTCCCCGGAGTTCTCTCAAGGCCCTGGGAGGCAGATGCCCCTGGTCCCGGTGGCCCTGCTCCTGGGTCAGGCCAGCCTGACCCTGTCCCCGCTCTGCCTGCCACCTGGCCCCACCTCCGAGTCGCGCGCTGGAAAGTGACCTCCGGGCATCTATAATTAGGCCCTGCCTGACGATTTCTGTCTTGGCCAACGTGGGCCTCGTGCGTGCTTCATGCCAGGCGCCAAGCCAAGCCCCCCACTCACATGCTCTGACCCTTGTCCAGTGAGGAAACTGAGGCCCAGGAGGGCTTGGCTGGCGGCAGGTTGGGACTGGGTTTGAGCCTAGACCCCTGCGACTCTGGTAACTGCCGGGCCACGCCGGTGATTGGTGGTGG
The DNA here is from genome assembly GCF_000164805.1 of Carlito syrichta. Taxonomy (NCBI): domain Eukaryota; kingdom Metazoa; phylum Chordata; class Mammalia; order Primates; family Tarsiidae; genus Carlito; species Carlito syrichta. Next base: position 98,664 of record NW_007248490.1, read on the forward strand.
CTCCGTGTTTCCAGGTCAAGGTGGGGTTTTACCTGTGCGGGCAAGACAGGTGTCCTAGGGCTGTTGGGCGTGGGCTGCTCCCACCTCTGGCCACTCCGGCTTCCCGCCTCACTCTGCCCCCTTTTTCCTCTTTCTCCAACGTGTTCCCACCTCCTGGCCTTCGCATGTGCCCTTCCTCTGCCTGCAATGCCCCTCACCCAGATCTGCCTGCATCTGGCTCCTTCTTCTCCATCAGGTTTCTATGCTGTTGTCACCTCCTCCAGGAAGTCATCCCTGACCATACCCGCTCCCACTCTGCCAAGTTATTTTCCTCTTTGAACTAATCTCCAGGTGAGATGGTCTCTGCGTGTCTCTCCAGTGAGAGGTGAACTCCATGAGGGCAGATTGTGTCTCTCTTGCTTCTTGTCTCTAGCCTCGGGGACCCCGCTTGGCACAGAGTAGCATCCCGTCAACAGTTGCCAAGTGAGTGACTGACTGAGCGTGAGGGCTTCTCAGGACAAGTGGCTGCCAGCGAGCATGGGCAGGTGTGTGTCAGTGGGGACAGAGCCGCAGGTTACTTGTATGCCCTGAGTGGGTCTCTTGCAGCTGAGGGTCAGGGAGTGGGGTCCAGCCCCTTGGAGCGGGAGCCTGGGTTCTGATCACCAAGTGCTGCAGGCAGCCAGGGTAGGTCTGGAGGTGGGGACATTGGACCCTGGCAGCTCCCGGGTCAGAGCCAGTTCAGGATCGTGCCCTGGGTGTCCTGATGAGCGGCTGGCTGTTGCTGAACTTCTGGGTGGGACGGGAAGGACCTGGGGTGGGGGTGGGGGGGTGCTGGCAGGCAAGCGACAAGCGGAACCTGGGATGGGAACAAGTGGTGTCCGCCACAGCTTGGCCAGGCTGCCTTCTCTCCCACGGCCGGCCATCCCCACTGGGAAGCTGGCTGAAGAACTGCATGGGGGCCACCCCAGACCGCCCCAAAGTCCTTCTTCTTAGGCGAGCACGAGACGCTCAGCACGGTCCGAGGTGCTTTCCAAGCGTCAATGCTTCCATTCTGCTGACAGCCTGGGAGGCGGGTCCTACCACTATCCCCATTTTACAGAGGAGGAAACTGAGGCACAGAGAAGTGAAATGACTTCCCCAAGGTCACACAGCCGGAGCTGAGATCCGAGCCACTGTCCGGCTCGAGTGTGTGCCGCCAATCCTCCACTGCGGTTCGTTTTGGACCAAATTCCTCTAGCTCCAAGGCTCGAAGGCAGTGGCTTGCAAACTCTGGACGGGCGGCTGGAGCTCTCCACAGGTGAATTTCCCCTCAGAAGCCCAATATGCGCACTAGGGGGGGTGGATCCTGCCCAGCCCATGTGGGCCCCGGGGTCCCCACCCCTCATGCTCCTCCCCTCCATGTGGCTCCTCCTCATGCTTCTTCCCCCCAGGATTCTCACACCTCTACATGCTGGAAACAGGCAGATTGACCTTTCTGGGGCGTTGCCGTTAAGCCTCTCCCCACAAGTAGTATAGGTCTGGGGAGGGGGTTACGGGTGAGAGCCCCCTCCCCCGATGCCCCCTGGAGGCCTCCTAAGCCCCACTGAGGGTCCTGCTGTGGGGTCCCACAGGGCTCAAACCTTCCAGGCGTCCTATCTCCCTCAGGCAGTCGAGCACTTTGGAAGAGTTACTTTCTTTTTGTTGAGAGAGAATTTATGTACAGTGAAACGTACACACAGTACCTGTTACACTCATAAAACCTCTTCCCTGTCAAGATGGGAAACTGTTTCAGCATCCCGGGCTGTCTTCACAGAAGAAGCGTGTCAAGTCCTGTTCTGAAGCACCCCTGTCTTCTAGAACTGTCTATCATAATGGAGAATTTCTAGGTCCTGCGCTGTCCCGCGGGGTAGCCATGAACCGTATATGGGCACGGAGGACTTGAAATCTGAAGAACCGGACTTTAAATGTGATCTACCGTTAACTAACTGACACCAGAGTGACCTCATGGGCTCTCGTTCTAAGGGCTCCAAACGAAGGATCCTAAAGACGCCAACGTCCACACGTCCCGAGAGAGTCACACACTCCAGGAAGGGACATGGCTGTGTTCCCGGGCCTGGGTCTTCCGGAAGCACCCCCCCCCCCAGCCAGCAGCTTTGGGGTTAAAGAGGAAGCAGCCGGGGACTGCTGGTATTTTCCTCAAAGATGTCGTTCGTATTGATAGATTTTTGGATGATGCCTTAGCATTAAAAAAAAGAGAGAGAGAGAGAGAGAAAGAAAAAAAAAATCAATGCTGGGCTGATTGTACCAGGAAGGGCAGTCGATTGGTAAAAAAGCCGCAGCTGAGTATTGGGAAATAGATTTTTCTGCCCTGCAGACATTAGCTTGAAATTCTTTGAAATGAGGGACCGCAATCTGTGTCAGAAAGGAAAGATTAAGGAGGTTAAGATGCCGGGCCTCCCCTCCTCCTTTTTAATTTCCACGTCCCGGGCGCCCTTGGCCTTCTGAGGAGGACGCACAGGGCATGCTGCACTCTGCCTCCCGCGTTTCTCCAGGGGCTCGTGGAGCGGCAGGTACCCCCCATCGCCTGCCCCCGGGGCTGGCGGCAGATGGGAGGGACAGGCCGGCCGACCTCTGTTCCTGGGGCTGGACTTGGGGCCTGAGCTCCGCTGGCCTGCTCCCTGGGGGAGATTGTCCAGGGGCTGGCGGCTGGCCCCCGGCCCCGCCCTGGCTCATCACTGGCCTGCAGTGTCCCTGGGCCTCAGCCAGCTCCGGTGCAAGCCCCAGAGGCCCTGTGCTGAGGACACTGGGGACGGCCCCAATGTCACCCAGGACAGATTTGAGTGGAATTCAAATGTGTGAAAACGGAGCAGTAGACCCATGTGTTGTAAGGAGGTGAGGGCTGTCTCCCTGGGGAGCTAGACTCGACCATCAAGTTCCTGAGGCCAGGTGTGGTGGTTGATGCCTGGAATCCCAGCTCTCTGGGAGGCCGAGGCAGAGGTGGGAGGATCGCTTGAGCCCAGGAGTCCGAGGCCAGCCTGGGCAACACAGCGAGACCTTATCTCTACAAAAAAATAAAATAGAAATTAGCTGGGTGTGGTGGCACGTCTGTAGTCTCAGCTACTTGAGAGGCTGAGGTGGAAGGAGCGCCTGAACCCAGGAGCCGAGGCTGCCATGAGCTGTGATGGTGCCACTGCACTCTAGCCTGGGCGTCAGAGTGTGACGCCGACTTGGGGGAAGAAAGGTCCCTGAATAGACTGTGTTTAGGCAGTCACATATAGCTAGTTCCAGAATGTTCCACATGCCCATTTAGTGAGCTCCTTTCCTTCCTAGTTGGGCGTATGCCTGCCGACTTCTCATCCAATAAGCAGCAGACTGAGGTGAAAGGTAGGCCTCTTCCAGCTTGCTCTGTGCAGCCTCCTTCTTGGTCTCAAAAAACGGCAGGTGATGAGACTCACCTTTCTCTCCGTGGGCATGGCTCTTCACGCATTCTGATAACACTCTCAAGGAACCAAGGGCAATATCACGGTCAGGCAGGTGTATAAGGAGGGAGGCTCAGTTCAGGGGAGGCCGGATTTGAGATCTGGGCCCCTTGGGAGGAGCCAGGACCCCTCCCAGTGAGGCAACCAGGGGCAGGTGTGGGCAGGTACACCCCAGAGGACACTCAACTTTTGGGGTGCCAGCAAGAGGCAGAGGGGGCTGCTGGACACTTCCTGGAGCAGGCCCTGGCCTGGCGGCTCTGTCTTGGGACCCAGATGTAGGCAGTGTGATGTCCAGCCCTCACTTTAAAGCCCACCCGCCACCTGCACCCTTGTGCCACTGCAGAGTTGAGTCTTCCGCCGTCCCAGGGTGGGGATGGACCCAGCGTGGGCTCTGGTGTGGGGTCTCTGGCTTCAGGCCAGGAAGAAGCGTCTGTGCCGGGGAGTGTCCCTGCTGAAGGGAGGCCCCATGGCACCTGAAGGCAGGCGAGCGTGAAGGATTAGAGGGGGTGAGGCAGAGGGGACGTCCTGACCCTCCCCTCTGTTGTCCAGCTCGGGCCCAGCGCTCTCCCCGGTGGCTTCGGCACCTCTCCAGCTCGCGGAGTGTTTCTGTGGGGGTGCCATCCCCGGTCGTGCCGGTCCCTGCAGAGCTCAGGGAGAGCGAGGCTGATGTCTGTCCACCTCCGTGTGGCTCTCTGGGCCCGCCCTCCTTATTCACTGCCGTGTGCCCAGAGCCCAGCGTAGGGCAGGGTGTGCAACCCTTAGCCGGTAGGTGGATGAACGCGTGCGTGGAGTCGCTGTGAAGGTGGAAAAGGCATGCCAGCAGGCGCTTACTGAGTGCTTACTGTGTGCACTGCTCCCAGCACTTCTAACCACAGGCTGCACCCCGCCCCCTGCCTCCCAGGAGAAAGTAAGGAGCACAAGGAGGGTGCTTGATAAATGCCTCCCGATGCCTGGGGAGCTGGCCCCTGTTTCCTCAGGCCTGCTGTATCCCTGGGGAGCCCAGTGTGAAGCTGTCCAAGCAAATGGATCCAGTTCTCCCTGGCTCTGCAGGAATGAGAGCGGCCCAGGCAGGTGCGCCTGGGGAAAGCCTGGACTTCTGGGTGGCTGTCCTGCGGGGCCCGCAGACCCTAGCAGCTGTGCCTGTCTGGCCCCTGAGCTGCACATTTGCAGCCCCAAGCCCGGCCTTCAGTCACTCGGCAGTGAGCATGGTCAGGACGGATGCAGTTGGCTCCTGGACCGGCAGGGCTTGAGATTCCTTGGGCAGCCGTGAACTGGAAGGCACGTGAGAGCATGCCATCCGTTCACCCATCCACTCCTGCGTGCAGAGAGGCAGCTCTTCACTGAATCTGTTTCTTTTCCTCCTGGCCTGCAAGGAGACCACCTTTCCCAGCCACCCTGCACCCTGTCAGGACAGCACCTCTGCGTCACCCTCTCTAGTCCTTCACACTCACACCCGCCTTTGGGGTGCCATGGGTCGTCCCTGCAGCAGGGACATGGCCCCAGACAGACCCTTCTTCCCGGCCTGAAGCCAGAGACCCCAGCCACCAGAGATCACACGGGGTCCTCCCTGCCCTGGAATGGTAGAGGACTCAGCCCTGCAGTGGCGCAGGGGTGCAGGATGTGGGTGGGCTTGGCTGTTTGGAGCAACACAAGGTGGGCGGATGCGACCTCAGCCACGCTTAGGCCTGACCCCTGAGCCAACCCTGCTCCCAAGGCCCTCTGCATTCTTCTGTTTCCACCTGTCAGCTGAAAGCAGGAGACGCTGACTTTCTGGAGGAGGCGAGAGCCATGACAGGGAAGGAGCGCAGGTCCCGGGACGGCCACCCACTGGTGGAAGCCACCTCGTGGCCTTCGGAGCGTGTCAAGCTGCTGAGGACTTGGGGCTTCCCTTTTACAGCGGCGAGTGCCATCCTAACTCACACAGCTTGTTGAGGCACGGGAGGCTTGGAGACGCCCTCGGAGAGCTTCCACTCTAGGGGAGGACACAGAGAATACCCACATGGGATTGTTCATGGGTAGTAAGAAGGCAGGGTAGCGGGAGAGCCAGGGACAGAGTGGGAGGGGAGTTTTAAAATCAGATGGCCAGGGAGGGTTCCTTGGGAAGGGAGCCCAACGTCCGCCCTGAGACCTGAGGGTGGCAGAGAAACTGGCCGTGCCAGGATCTGCAGGAAGGGCAGTCCAGGCATGGAAAACAGCCTGGGCAAAGACCCTGGGGTGGGAGCAGAGAGGAGAACAGGATGGCCGGAGGGAAGGGGCAGCTGGAGCGGGTGGTGGGAGTCGGATCCGCAGAACCGCGGAGCTCAAGGAAGGACCGGCCTGCTAGCCAAGAGTATGAGAAGCGTTTCACGACTTGTGCTTTGTGCTCAGCAGTGAAGGTAAAATGATCAGCAAAAACGCCCAGTTCTTCTCTTCTAAGTGTTTCTGCCAAACTGCCCTTGCTTGTCTCCCTCCAGTGACAGGGAGCTCACCCCCTTACGGTAGAGGTGGCGCATTGCATCTCAGGATGGTTCTCATGGCTCACAGTCCCTCCCGCAACAACCTCCTGAGGACATCTGCTCAGGGAATCTGGGGGTGAATGTCACCCCCTTCTGTGTCTTGGGAGCGGGGCGGCGACTGCGTGCCAGGCATCGGGGATACAGCGGGCCCTAAGACAATCCCCTGCCGGCAAGCGCCTCCTGGTCTTTCGGGCAGGGGACACTCTGACTCGGTGACCGGTCTCTCCCACCCCCATCCTCCCTCCATTTCGGCAGCCGCAGGGTGCTCTGCATGAGAGAGAGTCGAGTGTGTGGTTTTTGGATTTCAGAAGCTTATTTGAAGTCACGGGGATCTGGCTTTTGAGACTCAGACACAGAAATCTTCAAGGACCCAGGGCACAAGATTTAGAACACAACAGACAGCATGGAAGACTGTGATCAGTTAAAGGCGGGTGCTGGCATCCCAGCAGAGAGGGCAGCCCCTAGACCGGGGCTGGAGGGGGTTCTGGGGGATGAGACTGCCCCCTCAGAGGACAGGGGAACCCCGTCTCTAGACCCAGAGAGGAGCAAAGTTCCTTCTGACAGGGTGTAACCATTGTTAGTGTGACAACAGCAGTGACTCATAGCTCACAAATATCCTGTTCCGTGAGACTGGGCATATGTTCCCGCCTCCTGCTATTCCTGCTGCTAATCAACCAGGGTCTTCACATGCCTGTCCAGGGCCTACTGGAGAGACCCTCTCTCTTCTGCAGGGTCTGCTAAACCAGCGAGGTGTGAGCATTCTGCCTCCCCAGTGGGAGAACCTGCCTGAGAACAGAGTTAATTTAGAAGAAAATTGACTAGAGAGAGACAGGCAGCTTTCTATTGGCGTTGTTGAGACCCTGGATCCAGCCATACCTGCAGGTGTAGCCTCAGTGAGAGTTCAGGTACGTGAGAAAACAAGCTAGGGCCACTGGGAGTTGGGCTTCTGTCAGCGGCAGCCAGGAGTTCTGAGGATCCCCTCCAGCAGGAGGCGGTGAAAATGGAGAGGACTGTGATGGAGCCGGGCAGGGCACTTTCTCCTTCAAAGCTCCCCATAACCCAGTGGGCTGGGGGGCTCTCTCCTTTCACAGACAGGGAGGCCGAAACTCAGAGGAGGCTTGGAACTAGCCCAGGCTCCCTGGTGTGGCAGCGGCAGGCCTGAGTTAGTTGCCATTACCACGCCCCGGGGGCTGATGGTTGGTGCCCCAGGCACTCTGCCCCGGGGTTACCGGCTGCCCGTGCGCAGAGGGGAGGCGGGAGGAGGGTGTGTCGGGGCGTGCCCATCTTGCCTGCAGGCCGTGCGCATCTGGACGGGGAGCCGAGCAGATGGCGTCTGACTCTGCCACATCGTGGAAGTTTATGGCGGCGGCAGGTTCTCCTCCCCGCTGCGTTTACAGGGATGTCTTCGGGATTTCCTTGTTGATATACAAGAGAGGCGCGGGCCGGGCCCCTCCCTCACAGGGGCTCTGGGAGTAAATCACCGTAAACCAGGCGGCCTTGTGTGCAGGCCGGAGCCCCTGCCTGCTTTGGGATAAATCTTCTCAGTCACAGGCGGCCGCGTGTGACCCTGGGGACCAGAGCGCACGACAGGGTCAATGACAAGGGGCACGCGGGGACTTGTCTCCCTCTCTGGACCGGAAGATGACAGGAGGCAGCCCTGGGAAACCAGGGTTGCGGTGACAGAGTCCCACGGCGGAGGGCACAGCACGTAGGCGCTTATTCTCTCCCAGCCCGGGAGGCCAGAAGGCCGAGGTCAAGACGTCCCCGGACCACGCGCTCTCTGGGGCTCCAGGGGTGGGCCCTTCCGCGCCTCTCCCAGCTTCTGGTGGCAGCTGCAAGCCCTGGCAGTCCTTGGCTTGCAGCGGCGTCTCTCTAGGTGCTGCCCCTGTGGTCACGTGGCCTCCCCGTGTGTCTGCGTCCAGGTCTCCCTCTCCTTTCTCTGATAAGGCCACCCTCATCCGATGGGCCCGCTCGGACCAGCGCAGCCTCATCTGAACCTGACGATCGAGGGTAGCGGCAGAGGCCCTTTCTCCAGATGGAGGCTCATTCCGAGGATCCAGGTAGACGTAAAATTTGGGGGATACTGTTCCCAGCGCCGAAGGCTAACTTGGGGCAGTCCCTTCCTGCGTAAAGGAGGGACTTGTCTGGAGGCGGAAGGGGCTTCCGCGTGTGCGCATGCCCATTTGGGGTAATTCCTTGAGACGGCAAGTCTCACGGTAGCCTCTGTTCATTCCAGTAAATGGGCCAATATGGGTCCCCTGTATGCTGAATGAAAGCATTTCCTCTGACCCAGAAACGCCACTCCTAGGGACATCCTGCACTGGAAATGTGTCCTCATGGTCACCAGAGAACAAATGCTAGAATGTTCTCAGCAGAATTATTTATCTTGGCTGAAAACTGGAAGCTACCCAAATGCTCGTCCTGGTACACTGCAAATACAGCCACAGTGCCATGCTGCCCATTCCATGAACGGGCAGAGTCTTTTTTCCTCCCCTTGAATCTCTGCCGGTCATGTGATTTGCCGCGGCCAACAGAATGCAGCAGAAGCAGTGTGTGCCGGTTGTAGGCCTAGCTTCCATGAGGCCTTGCCTGCTTCCCTTTGTGCTCTTGGAGCTCTGTAGCCACCACGTGAGAAGTCCAGGCTAGCCTGCTGGAGGGGGAGAAGAGGGTGGGGCAGAGATGGCAACATCCATGACTGGCCAGCCCAGTCAAGATCAGCCCAGCCCAGCTCAGCCCAGCCCAGCCTAGACCAGAAGAACCGCCCAGCTGATCCCAGCCCAAATCTACTTACAGAAGCACACACTAAATGAATGGCTGTTGTAAGTCACCGAGCTTTGGGATGCTTTGTTACCCAGCAATAACTAATGGATACATCATTGACAGAAAAATGAACAAACTGTAGCAGAGTCCCACACGGAATAACAAAAAGCAAGGAGAAGAAACAAACTACATTGCATGGGACTGTGTGGAAGAGTCTCACAGGTACTTTGCTCAACTGAGTGCATATCGTGTGATGCCATTTATACAAAGAGCATGAAAATCAGTGAGAGTGGTCTACAGGGAGATAAGTTAGGGAAGTGATTCCCCTTGAGGGGTAGTGACTGGGGGGGGCATGGGCAGCCTCTGGGGGCTGGCTACATGGGCCATTTATTTGACGAACATTGTTGAGTTGTACACTTAAAATATGTGGATTTTTGTACATACAGTTTAGGCTTTGACAAAAAGACTTAAAAGTGCCAGGGCTAGCTGGGCTCAGTGGCTCAGCCTGTAATCCCGCGCCTTTGGGAGGCTGAGGTGAGTGGATTGCCTGAGCCCGCGGGTTCGAGACCCGCCTGGGCAGCAAGACCTCATCTCTACAATAAATCAAAAAATCAGCGGGGCGTGGTAGCGCATGCCTGTAATTCCGGCTACTCGGAAGACTGAGGCGGAAGGATCGCTGGAGCCCAGCAGGTCGAGGCTGCGGTGGCCGGGAGCAGCCACTGCACTCCAGTCTGGGTGACAGAGTGAGACTCCAACTCAAAAAAAAATGCCAGGGCTGTTGTTTGTTTCCTGAGTGCTGGAGAGCCAGTGGGCTTGTATCATGTGCCGAGGACGGGGGGCACAAGGGGGATGTCACACGTCCTCGAAACTCTTGAAAATCCCTCGGAAGGCTGTCATGCTGGAACTCGCTGCCGTCTCTCAGTAAATCCAGCATGGCTTTTCCTCCCGTGTGGGGACAGATCACTGTGTCTCCCGTCAAGCTCCAGATGGAAGAGGGGCTTGTGTTTGGGGGTCACATGGCGTGACACTCAACAGGGAGATGGGGGAGCCAGAAGCTGGAACCCAGAGACACAAGGCACCCGGGATGGCTTGGCTTGGCTTGGAGCAGGCACCTCCGAAGCGCGTGGCGTGGAAAATTGCCCATGATCTGATCTCCCCTTTGGGCGTGAGGGGGCTCAGGTGTTTAGTGGAGTGGCCCTTAGACAGCTTTCACTCAGTTAAGTCGCTTTCACATGTGAGGTGACGCCAGCGTCTTAAGGGCTTGCCTCTTCATGTGCCAAATGTTCTTCCCCATCCCCGCCATCCCTTGAGTCCTCTGGAAAGTCACCCCATCTGTGTCCTTGACTGTAAATTGGGAGCACGTGGCCTTGGACAAAATGGACACACTCTGTCCCCTGGAAGGTAGGGATTCCCACGACACAGGTGGTGAGGGATGCCCTGGACCATACCCATGCCCCCTCCTTGGCCGGCCTCCCATCTGTTTAGTGGGGGGGGGGCTCTTCCCAGGGATCTGGAGAGAGACAGGGCAGAAGGGTCAGCTCGGCCCCAGGGCCAGGGCTTTGGAAGAGGACTGTGGTCACCAGGCCAGGAAGGAGGGCCACTGGGAAGGAAGCCCACAGTCAGGCTCTGCAGGGTGGAAGGCTGGGGGTAGCCACACGCCTGGGCTTTAGGGTGGAGACAGGCCTGCAGCCTCCTGGCAGGCAGGTCTGCTTACTCCACAGCTTACTGAGCGCCTACTGTGTGCGTGGCCTCTGCCTCTTCCAGGATGTTAGAAACTTGCCCAGCCACCCTTAGGGCAGTGCAAAGCAGCCCAGCCCCGGCCTTGTGGGGGTGAGCACAGGCAGGGTGGGCTCCAGCCAATGCAGGCAGAGTCCGAGGCGCTGCTGAGTGGCAGAGAGCAGGAATGAAAGGAGGGAAGGCAGGCGTGTGGAAGGAGAGGGGAAGGAGGGAAAGGCCGTCCACTCCCTACCTGCCTCTTGAGCGACTACTAGATGCTAGACACTATGCTTGAGGGAGGGAGAGAGAGCAGAAGCAGGAAAAGTAGAGGTAGAGAGAATGAACAACGAGAGAGAGAGAGAGAGAGAGAGAGAGAGAAGAAAGGAGAAAGAGAGAGGGGACTGGCATAGG
>NW_007248490.1:109591-111145 GCF_000164805.1 Carlito syrichta
GCTCCTCCCAGGGATGTGAGACCCACCTTTGCCCGCCAGTCCCCAGGCCTCACACCCACCCTCGGGACCCTCCCAGGGGCTGGGCGGGCAGCAGAGAAGTTCCCGAGCCTGGGTGTCCTCAGAAGGGTCTGGGAGACCCTCGGAGAAGCTCTAGGGCCCTCCCGGCCCTGAGTCTGGCGACCTGGCTGTGGGGTTGTGGTCTGTGGCCCTGGAACGCACCGGAGCAGCCCTTGCCTCCCAGGGTCCAGCGGGTGTGGGAGCCCAGGTGGTGGCCACGTGTCCCGGGGGGCCTCCCCCGGGGCTCCCGCCGCTGTCACGGCCACACACGTCCTTCTGCAAACACACACGGCCCGTGATTAATTCTCCGCCGCGCCCCTTGCAGTCTGGCGGGTCTGATTGAATGGCCGGCGTGCTGCCCAAACACCCTGCTGGAACCACTTCCCTGCCCTCTGCCCCGGAAGTCGTTTGTTTGCTTTGAGACACAGCTTTTATGTCCAGCTGAAAGGCCACCGGCCTCCCCAGAGCCTCGCCTCCAGGCGGGAGCCAGGCTGAAGACTGTCCCTGGGCGGGTGCTGCCCGGGGTGGGGACTTGGCCAGGGCCGGGCTGGCTGGGCGCAGGGGCCCAGGCGGAGCTCCTCACAGCCCAGGGGGAGCTCTCCAGTCTCTCTGTGGCTCTGGCCAGGACGCCTGGGCCTCTGGCACCCAGGCGGCACTGGAATTATCGGGAATCTGTCCTGTGCCACGATGCTGAGTGGCTCACGGGCGGGGACTGCCCCACTTCCCTCTCCTCCTCTCTCAGAGCCGAGCACCCCCCAGCAGCTTTTCTTCTCGGCCTGTGCGAACCGTCCACTTTCTTGTCACCAGATTGGTCTGGAATCAAGGGCCTGGCCTTGGATCACTGGACCGCCCACCCCTCTGAGCCTCCACTTCCTGATCTGTGAAAGGGGATGATAACACCAGTCCTGGAGCTGCCGTTTGTGGGCGGGTTCCCACATCCTGGATGAGGACAGAGTGTGGAGCAAAGGCCACGCACACACAGTAGGCTCTCAGCACCTTCTCTTCTCTCTCCTCCTCCCTGTCTCTCTTGGTCACGGTCACCTGCCCTTCCATCCAACCCGGACTGTGCTGGAGAGAGGGGAGCACTGGGCCAGGAGTCTGGAACCCTGGGTCCCGGTTCTCACTTTGCTGGACCCTGCTGTGTGACCTTGGGCAAACATCCATCCTTCCCTGGTCTGGCCCGATAGGCTCATAAGTGTTTCCTGGTGCTGTGTGTCCCGGTGATGATTCCTCTTGGGGAAATCAGGCTCAGTTTCCCCTTTTTGTGTGTTTTCTATCCCACCTGGTACATAGTAGGTGCTTCAGGAACAAACATGGAGTTGAGGGGAACGGGTCATTCGCCATGTCTGAGTGCTCCACTGGGTGAAGCTGGCTGGAGGGTCCTGATTCTCAGAACACGGCCCATTCTTCTGGGAGCGGGCGGGCTGGGCCCGGGTGCGGGGAGGAGGCTTTTGCCGGCTCCTGCGGACCCTGCAGCTCCAGCGTTACCCCCAGTGA
>NW_007248490.1:111959-128687 GCF_000164805.1 Carlito syrichta
GGGGGGCAGGGGCTCGGCCAGGAAAGGGTCACCAGCCCTCCCTGGGAGCGGACTCCGGCCCAGCTCTGGGCACCTGTGCTGTCCCCTCGACGTGGTCCTGCCCTTGGGCAAGCGGCGGCCTTTGCTCCGAGCCTGAGTTTCCTCATCTGGGAAGCGGGGACCGCCTGTCAGCCCCCACGGATAGCTTTGAGGCTCCAGCCAAGTCAGTCATGTGAGGAGTGCGCCAAGGGCAGCCCAGAGGGACCAAGTGACCAAGTGCGCCTGAGGTCACGCCGCCCGGCCTTAGAAGGAGCGGTGCTGTCAGGGTGGGGGGTGCAGGGTGACCGGCACCTGTGCAGACCGGCTCCTCTGCAAGCAGCTGGGTCCCCGGGCCCTTTGCGCTGGCGGTCACTCACACGCCATACGTTTGCTCATGGACCTCGTGAGAGTGGGTTTGCCCATCGTCACGGCTGCCCCCTTTCCCCAGGTGGCACGGGTAGGCAGGAACGCTCAGTGATTAAAACCCTCAGCTTCTGGGGCCAGGTGGCTGCCACCAGGGGCTGTGTGATCTCGGGCCGGTCCCAGCCGTCCCTGTGCCTGTTTCCCCCTCTGTAAAATGGAGCTGACACGAGTACCCCCCTCACGGGCTGTGGGAAGAGTTTAAGGGGATGACAGGCACTGTCCGCCCAGAGCCTGGCGTGGGTTCTTGAGATGAGCAGGAGAATGGATATCTACAGGGGATTTTCTCGAGGTCATGGCTGAGGGTGAGCTGGGCTCAGCCCGGGCTTCTCCTGGCCACGCCTGGAAGGAAGGAAGGGCATGCGTCCCGGAGGGGCTGCGGTGCTGGGCCGAGGCAGGGACGGAGGGGCCGGGGCACCGCGTGTCCTCTCGGGAGGTGGCGTCATGGGGGCCCAGTGGAGGGCCGTGGCCCCGGCTCCTCCTCACGGTGACGGATGTGGACAGACAGATGGGTCAGGGCTGGGCACACTTAGTCATGGCCCAGGCCCAGCCAGAACCTTGGCCCGGGGGCAGCTCTCTCTGCCTGGCTCCCTGCAGCAGCTGCACCCCATCCTGGTGGTTCCTCGGGCTCCCTTTGCTCCGGAGTCTGGATGCCCAGAGAGGGAAAGCAACTTGCCCAAAGCCAACCAGCAGGCACAAGAATCACTGGCTCACTCATGGACTTGCCACTTATTTCTGGAGTACGGAGGGTGGGTTGAGTCCTTCAGGGAGGCACATTCTCGGAGGAAGGTCTGGCTTGGACAACGGGCCGGAAGTCCTAGGGTGGCTGAGGGCAGGGGCGCCAAGCTGGTCTGTTGGGGTCCAGTCCTGGCTCTGCCCCTTGCTGTTGACCTTGAGCGAGTGAATGAACAACTCTGGGCCTCTGTTGCTTTCGCTGTGCATTGAAGATATTCTCGTATGTCAGAGGGTCCAGGTGAGGATGCAGTGAGATGGTCTGTGGAGCGGCTGAGCATGGACCCTGGTATGCAGTAGGTGCTCAATAAGGAAAGTATGGGGGATAGAGGATGCATGGATGGGGCCTGGGAACCACCAACCAGTGGTTGGTAGGGCGTGTCTAGAGCCCAGACTGGGGAGGGGAGTGTGTGGGGGTTGTCAGGGAGGTGCCAGCCAGCCAGGCGGGGCCAGAGCAGAGGCAGAGGAGGTGGAAGGAGGATGCTGGGTGTGGCAGGAAGACGGGGGTGTCCTCCAGGATTACACCCTGGACCTGATGCAGGTGGGTGAGGAGCCCTTGGAGGGAGAGGGGAGCTGGAGTCCCTGACCAGCGGGAGAGCCATTTTCTGAGAGCCCCCTCGGACCCAGGGCCGGCAGCACAAGTCAGAGCTAGGCTGGGCACAGTGGCTCATGTCTGTAATCCCAGCACTTTGGGAGGCTGAGGTGGAAGATTGCTTGAGCCCAGGAGTTCGAGACCAGCCTAGGCAACATAGCAAGACCTTGTCTTTACCAAAAAATAAAGAAAGAAAGAAAAGAAGGAAGACAGAGCCGCAGGCCTCCTTGTTCAGAGAGTGGGAGACAAGTGCGGAGGAGAAGGTGCACTTTCTTCTGCATGTCTCTTCTTCGCGGTGTCCTGTTGGACTTCACTTGCAAAAACGTGGGCTCAAAGACAAAGTTATTAAGGCTTCCAGGTGGTCACGGCAACACTTAAACCCGACTCGGAGCCTTTCTGAGCACAGAACCCTGTTGCCCGCCGAGATCACATGCTCAGGCCCATTTTACGGATGAGAAAACTGAGGCTCTGAGGAGTGAAACGTTGTGGTACTCTCACTCCAAGGCCAGGATGCCCTGTATCCACCCCCCACGTCTGCTCAGGCCTGATTTTGACTTACCCATCTCCAAAGACGAGCCTGGAGCAATGTGTGGCAAAACTCGGAGCTGTTAACACAGATGCCGTGGGAGAGGCCACGGCCCCGCAGGGGAGGCCACTGGGCAGGAACTGCGTGACCTCGGGCTGGCCACGCAGACTCTGCCCACAGTCCCTCAGCAGAGACAGGCTTAGGGCTCAGAACGCCTGCAGCCCCCTGCCCTGGAGTGCCCCCCCAGCCCACATTCCCCTCTGCCTCGGAGGCTTGAGGCGGTCATAAAAAATCAGACCGCAGTCCCCCAATGTGCTCTGGCTTCTCAGGCCGTATTTGTTTTGGCCGCTAAGGAGACTAATAAATGGCTTGCCACTTGACGTAACCATTAAGGGCTCCAGTGAGCGGTGGGCAGCGCCTCCTCCCCTCTGCGGCTGGCCCTGGGGCGCCCAGCCACTGAGGGTGGCAGTGATGGATGGTGTCATTGTGGGCTCGCCCAGGGGGTGCAGGCGGTGGTCTCCGCGGCTGGCTCTCCTGCAGGCTCCCGGGCTGTGCCTTATGGGAAGGGGGGAAGGGGGAGCTGACGTGTGGGGGTGACGGAGGCTGCCAGAAGGGGCATGGGCTGGACGTTCAGGGGGAGTGTGGGTTACGGTGGATGTGAAGACGGGAGTCTGGGTGCGAGAGTCCAGTGAGGAGTGGCCACAAAACAGATGAAGAGAAAAAGGCAGAGCCCAAGAGTACACATTGAAATATATTTCTTAAAGTCAAAAAATTGGGCTGGGTGCAGTGGCTCACACCTGTATTCCCAGCCCTTTGGAAGGCTGAGGTGGGAGGATTGCTTGAGCCCAGGGGTTCAAGAGCAGCCTGGGCAGCATAGCCAGATTTCGTCTCCACAAAAAATAAAAAATTTAGCCAGGTGTGGTGGGCTACACCTGCAGTCCCAGCTACCTGGGAGACTGAGGCAGGTGCATCACCTGAATCCAGGAGGTTGAGGATGTGGTGAGTCGTGACCTTGCTTCTGCACTCCAGCCTGGACAACAGAGTGAGATCCTGACTCAAAAAAACAAGCTATAAAATTGGTAAAAATTTGATGAAAAATTAAAAAATAATGCCATAGACTGGTTGCAGAAATGTCCTCGATTCCTTTTCCTTTGCAGTGTGGCTTTTCAGTTCCTCCCGTCTATTTCCCACCCCTTGAGTCAGGGCTTAGTCACATGCCTCTTTTTGGCCAATTAAAGTGCTGGATGTGATTCTGTGCCAGTTCTAAGCCTGGGCCTTAATGGGTCTTGCAGCTTCTGTGTGTGGCCCTTCAGCTACTGAGTAGCCTGCGCTGGCTCCCTGGAGGATGAGAGACCATGTGGAGTAGAGCCAATTCCCAGACATAGAAGAGAGTCCCATGACGATCCATAGAACTGACCACAGATGTATAAGTGAGACTGATCGAGAGCAGAAGAACTACCTCACAGACCTGTAGATGCACGAGCAATAATAAATGCTTACTGTTTTCAGCTGTTGAGTTGTGTGGTGTTTTGTTATGCAACAGTAGCTGACTGACACAAATCATAACACCCAGTGTTGGTGATGGTGTGGAGAAATGGGCTTTCTCACTTGGAACTAGCAGGAGGACAACTGATAACATTTCATTTTGCATATTCATGAAAATAATTACACAATGGAAAGGTTTATTATAGAGATTCAGTGCCTGGCCCAAGTGCCCTGCACAGTACCCAGCTCTTAAAAAATGCCTAACAAGTGTCAGTCTCTTCTCTGTCAGCATTTCACAGATAGCGATGACATGACAACACTCAGGAAAGCTTATTCATGGTCTCAGCTTTGGGAATCAATTCCTTTGGAAATCCTAAAGAATTTGCTTTATGTAGATAAAAACTTATTAGTGACAGTATTATTTAATTTAATTAATTTACTTTTGAATCAGGGTCTCACTCTTTAGCCCAGGCTGGGGTGCGGTGGCACGATCACGGCTCACTGCAGCCTCGACCTCCTGGGCTCAGTTGATCTCTCTGCCTCGGCCTCCCGAGTAGCTGGGATTCCAGGCATGCACCACCATGCTTGGCTAATTTTGGGAATTTTTTTTTTTTTTGTAGAGACAATATCTGGCACGCTGCTCTGGCTGGTCCCGAACTCCTGGGCTCAAGCAATCCTCCTGCCTCGGCCTCCCAAAGTGCTGGAATTAAAGGCATGAGCCTGACAACAGCATTATTTATAGTGAGTGAATGGAATGGAACTAAAAGACCAGACACTCAAGTCTCTTTTGTTACTTATCTTGTGTATTGCTACTAATTTTTGCTCACATTGCTTGAGAAGCAAATTCCTTGACACAGGGAAGCAGAGCTCCTTGCCTATGACTAGCAGGAGGGACAGTTTGCTAAAATTGTGCACACTCGTGAAGGAACCAAGATGAAGCGGTCATCTTCAGTGCAAGGTGATCTTATCAGTTTGTGGGCCAAATGTTCAGGCTGTTAAGTGAGAAAAAAAATCAGATTGCAAAACAGAGTTACAACGGGATCCCAATTTTTATAAAGCATTGTAGTTTTACAACTATCTATTTCTATCTTTAAATCTGTGCAGAAAAAAAAAATATCTGGAAGGAGCCCATTGAAAATGTTGTCTGGGTTTGTCCCTGATGGTGAGGCTGTGGGTTTCTTTTTGTTCTTCATATGAATGTATTTATTTCGAGCTTTTTCTGTGCCAGATGACTTTTAAAATAAATCTCCATCCAGGGTCTCCTTTAGTCATGACAGTGAATGGCTGTCCCCATTTCACAGATGGCACCATATGCATTCGAGAGCAGTATCTTGGCTGGACATGGTAGCTGACACCTGTAACCCCAGCACTTTGGGAGGCCAAGAAAAGAGGATTGCATGAGACCAGGAGTTTGAGACCAGCCTGGGAAGCATAGTGAAACCTTGCCTGTAACCAAAAAAAAAGAAGCTGGGTGGTGGCGGGTGCCTGTAGTCCCAGCTACTCGGGAGGCTGAGGTCGGAGGATCACCTGAGCCCAGAAAGTTGAGGCTGTGGTGAGCCATGATTGTGTCAGTGCACTATAGCCTGGGCAACAGAGCAAGACCCCTACTAAGAGAGAGAGAGTACCTTGCCTGATGTCCCCCTGCTAGTAACTCAGCAATATCTACCTTGTTAAAGTGTCTACAATAAGCATGTGCTATTTTGGTAAAATCAGAACAGATGTTAATTTTTAAAATGTTAGTTAAAAAAAGGAAAGAAAGTTCAGAAACCACTGTAAAGATTGAATGGCACCCGTCCAGGATAGGGCCCTGGCCAGAAAGGAGCTCCCGGACAGAGGTGAGTATTCCAGGGGTCTGAGTCTTTGTGGGACACTGAGCACCCTAGGAGGCTGTATTGAGAACAGTGTCGGGTGACTGCCACGGTCCAGGGGCCAGCACATTACACCCAGTGACCACTGGGGGCACTGACTGCAGGCTGTCGGCTCCGTGAGGGCCAGGGCCCGTCTGTCCCAGGCAGCACGAACACCCCGGAACGAGAGCTCCGTGAGCCGAGGAGTGGATGAATGGGGAGGGGTCCAGGGCTCTCAGGCGGGAAACGGCACAGGCACAGCTGCCTCCCCCTCACCCCCTGGGGCCTCGAAGCCCCCCACTCACTGTGGAGAAGCACCGATGCCCCTCCTGCCCTCTTTTGCTGAAGTTCCCCGTTGCGCTTTCCAGACCTGGAGGAGCCCTGAGAAACGGCCTCGCGCTGTGTTCTCTGCTGGGATTTATAACGTCCCCCGTCAAATAACCGTTTCACCCCGATGAGCAGAGAACTTGTCACTGTGGAGGCCGTGAAGCAAGAAGACGGTATGACGGGAGAGAACTCTGCTCTGTCCCCCGGCTCCACCGTCAGAGTGATCAGGGCTGGCGTGGGTCTGTGATTCCAGGGTCTCGGCCTCCTCTGTGGCTCTTTGCGTGGTGGGCGTCCTGCAGGCGTGTGCAGTCTTGTCAGCAGCTGGCGTGATGTCCCGTCCCTCAGAGTCCACGTGGACAGAATCACAGCTGAGGGATATTCCAGAATGTGGGGATTTCCAACAGACCAAACGGGCCCTGCGGTCTGAGGAGCCCCCTGGGATTGGAGGGAAGGATGGCAGAGGAAGAGTCGGACACTGGCGGTCCCAGACCCCCGCCCCAAGCACAGACAGCTGCTGCTGCTTGGAGATATCGGTGGCTACATGCGAATGCGATTAGACAGGAGATTCCTCTGCTGCTAAGAGGTCTGGCCTGTCGTCTGGAGAGGAGGTATTCAGCATCCCACCATGTGTCAGGGACCAGGGCTGGGTCCTAGGCAGCCAGCCTTGGCTGGGTTTGCAGACCAGCCCCGGTGGGTGCTGTCTGTGGAAGAGCGGGTGGGCTCCTCCAGGGGACAAGTGGGAGATGGCCTCTGGGAGGCGACCTCAGAGAGAGGCCAGAGGGACGAAAAGAGAAGTGAGAGGGCCAGAGGGCAGAGGCGGGCCGAAGGCCTGGCCGTCAGCTTGGCATGAGCGGGAGGAGACAGTCTGCAGGGTGGGCAGGCCCAGGTCCCCAGGCCGTGGCAAAAGGTGAGTTGAGGGTTTTAAGCAGGGGAGGGGGACGTGACCAGATTCACGTCCCCAAATGCCACTGCGGCCGTGGGGCGGAGACTGGGGTTCTGCCCAGACTCTGCAAATCCGGCCTCCCGGAGCACGGCTCTGGTGAGACCCTGCCCTCTTTCCCCCCAGTGCACCCCTGGCACCCCCACCCCAGTGTCTCTCTCCCGGGAGCCGGGACCAGCAGCTGGGCCACAGGCCAAGGCCTCCTGGCACCAGGGATCTGGGGAGGTCGGGGACTGCCTGCCTCCCTGGCAGGGAGACGGAACAGCAAATCCCTTTCCTGGCTGGGTGGGGGCCTGCCTGCCCTGTCTGGCCCTGGCGACACCCTGCCCTGCTCCAGGGCATCCACCAAGGCCAGGCTGACTGTGTCCTGCCTTGTTCAGCCTCCCAGTGACCTCGGGGTCACGGCATGTGAGGACCACAGCTCAATGGGCGTCCAGGTCAGACTGGAGCATGAGCCAAGCCCCTCCCCTCTGCACCCCCCCACATCAGCCGGCCCCACGTGCCAACTCAGCCTGTGCCCAGGGCTGCGAAGTCACCTGCCGAGGGCCACACAGACTGCCGCAGTGCAACTTGTCTGTGGGACAGTTCTCTGCCGGTCCCGTGTGACCTTGTCCTGGGCACTAGGCCACAGCCCCTGGGGGATACCCATCTCTGGTTCAGAGGAAGGGAGAAGGAGAAGGTGTTCCAGCCAGTGGGAACAGCATATACTAAGTCCTAGATGGAACAGTGTGTAAAAGGAAATTTATTTTGTAACTGCTTTATTCAAATATAATTCACAGGCCAGGCACGGTGGCTCATGCCTATAATCCTGGCACGTTGGCTGGCTGAGCTGAGAGAACTGCTTGAGTCCAGGAATTGGACACCAGCCTGGGCAACATAGCAAGACCTCATCTCTACAAAAATAAAAAAATTAGCCGGGCATGGTGACAGCTACTTGGGAGGCTGAGGAAGGAGGATTCCCTGAGCCCAGGAGGCTGAGCCGCAATTGCACTGCTGCAAGAGATATAATTCGCATCCTGTACAACGACCCATCTGAAGAGTGCAGTTTGATGGGTGTCAGCATATTCAAGAGTTGTGCAGCCATCATCGCAGTCACTTCTGGAACAAATCATTCCCTCCAAAAGGAGACCTGAGCCCTTGGTTTCAGCCTCCAACCCGCGGCAGCCACAAGTCAGCTTTCTGTCTTGATAGAGCTCCCTGTTCCCGATTTTTCCTATCAGCGGAATCGCACAGTATGTGAGCTTTTGCACCTGGCTTCTCGGCATCATGGTCAAGGCCCGTCCGTGCTGCCGCCTGAGGTCCAAGGTGTGTGTCCCACGCCTGGCTTGCCACATGTCGTCGGTCTGCTCGTCAGCGGAGGGACGTCTGCACTGTTTCTCCCTTCTGCCTGTTGTGGATAATGCTGCTGTGAACATTCATGTTCAAGTACTTGCGTGTTCACATGTTCTCATTTCTCTTGGGCATATCCTGCGAGTAGAACTGCTGGCTTCACGGGAGCTCTAGCAGTTTACCTTTTTGAGGAACTGCTAGACTTTTGTGAAATATGGTACTTTTTTTAAGACAAGGCATTGCTTTGTCACCAGGCTCACAGCTCACTGCAGCCTCAACCTCCTGGGTTCAAGTGATCCTCCTGCCTCAGCCTCCTGAGTAACTGGGATTACAGGCATGCACCACCACATCTGACTAAATCATTTTTGGTGAAGACACAATCTTGCTATGTTGCCCAGGCTGGTTTCAAACTCCTGGCCTCAAATGATCCTTCTGCCTCAGCCTCCCAAAGGACTGGGATTATAGGTATGAAACACCATGCCTGCCTAATTCGTAAATATGTTTGTGTAGAGACGGGGTCTCACTATGCTGCTCAGGCTGGTCTCAAACCCCTGGCCTCAAGCGAACCTCCTGCCTCAGCCTCCCCAAGTGTTGGGATTACAGGAATGAACCACCATGCTGGACAGAAATAGTGAATATGTGTGTGTGCACACACTCTTATTTATCCGTCTGTGTTAAGTACGTGGACACAGTCGTGAACGTGTCTGACTGTTAAATCACCCTCCCATACCAGTAGTTGCGACCGTTTGCTCCACATGCCGCACTGGCTGGGAAGGGCATTCCTGGCAGGGGCATCAGTATGGGCAAAGCCGAGAGGCAAGAGCAAGGGATGGAAGCGGGCTCTCCCTCTCCAAAAGCAGCTGGTCCCCAGCAGGCCCCACCAGCCTGCCACGTCTCCCTCCTGCCCACGGCACCTCATGCAAATCATATGCAAATCTCCCCCTCCCATCAGCCCCGGGCACCCAGAGGAGAGGGAAATATTCGCGACTGGGTCCTTCCCTTCATTAATTTCCGCACCAGAGTACATTACTCATGGATAATTAAGAGTGAGCTATTAATACAACATTTAATATTCAAGTGCAGCCAAGAGGAGAGAACTGTAAGTCACAGAATCCGATTCGACAAGACATGGCATCTTAGCGGTGAGATATTTTTTCGCCTCTCAGATGCTCAGGCCTGCTTGCATCGAGATGTGGGTCTGGGCACTTTGAGAACGGAGGGACTGCGGAGAGGGCTTAAGGCACCTGGAAACCCACTGGAAAGGTCCAGGGGAGATGGCCAGCCAGTCCCCACACCCACAAGTGAAGCTGTCCCGTGAGCATGTCCAGAGCCAGGAGGAACCCCCTCCATCCCTCGGCCGGTAGGGCATTGATGGCAGGGATCCTGGGCAGAAGCAGAGACAAAGGAAGAAATGACCAGGCATGGTGGCTCAGCCTGTCATCTCAGCACTTTGGGAGGCTGAGGCGAGAGGATCGCCTGAGCCCACGGGTTCAAGACCAGCCTGGGAAACATAGTGGGGGCTTATCTCTACCAAAAACAAAACAAAACAAACTTAACCGGGTGTGGTGGTGTGTGTCTATAGTCCCAGCTACTTGGGATGCTGTAGAGACCGTGGTGAGCCATGATTGTGCCACTGCACTCCAGCCTGGGTGAGTGAGACTCCGACTCAAAAAAAAAAAAAAAAAAAAAAATGAACACTCGGGCATGTATGCAGAAGTAGAAATAAAAGGGTGCGTGTGCACACACACACATATTCACTACTTCTGCCAGGCATGGTGGCTCACACCTGTAATCCCAGCACTTGGGGAGGACCGCTTGAGGCCAGGAGTTTGAGACCAGGCTGAGCAACATAGGGAGACCCCATCTCAACAAAAGAAATTTTAAAATTAGGCAGATGTGATGCCTCATATCTGTAATCCCAGTCCTTTGGGAGGCTGAGGCGGAAGGATCGCTTGAGGCCAGGAGTTTGAGGTCAGCTTGGGGGGAAGAGGAGGCGGAGAGGAAGAAGAGGCAATGGGGAAGTGTGATGGCGTTTGTCCACACCCGGGGGGGGGGCGCGTGGGCAGCTGGTTCTGGCCTCCCACAGCTCAGGGTCAAGGGATTGCCCCAGTTCTCTGCCCATGTGCCTTGAAAATAAGAACCACTCTATGTCTCAGTCTCACTAATCCCCAGGGCCTGACACAGAAAACAAGTTCAATAAATATGGAGGGATGGAGCCAGACTTCTCTGAACACCCTTAGGGCCTCAGTTTCCAAAGCCGTAAAAAGGCAGGATCTCTGTGGAATAGCCTTTAAGGGCCAGTTCCTGCCTTCCTGCCTTGAGAGGGTCGGTGCCTGCGGCACGCGGCGGGGCCACTCGAATGCCATCAGCCCCAGCCACGGAGGCCGGGGCGTGTGCAGATGACAGTACTGGGTCCCATCCCAGGTCCTGCCCACCTCACTGGGGCTCCAGCTCCTCGACTGCAAAGGGGGGAGAGGCTGTCCCCGGCCGTCCAGGGCGGACGCACGGCAAGGGCTTCACCGTTGTGAGTGTCGGTCGGTGACTGTGCCTGCCGTGGGTGCGTGCAGTTTTGTGGTTTTGGTGGCAGGTTTTGCGGTGAGCCCAGGGGGCGGTCCTGGGTGGGGTGGGCCTGTGGGCGGGGCCGTGGAACCCGAGGAAAGCCTGCTCTTGGCCGGGCACGAGCCGGGCTCACCCACGGGTACATGGACCGCTGACCTCTCACAGGCAGCCTGTGAGGCACCAACACGGTCCTCCCTCCCACAGGTGAGGCTGGGGAGGCCCAGAGACACAAGGCCCCTGCCCAAAGGCACTCAGCAGGGTCAGGGTCTCCCAGAAGCTCTGCCTCCAAGGCCTGCGCTGTTCTCTTCAGCTCGGGCCCCTCGAGTGCGTGGTGGGTGGGCGGGATTGTGGTGGCGGCCGGCTGAGGCTCCGAGTCACACTGGCCCAGCGTTGCCTGGTGTGACCCTGGGATATCATCCTTGCCGCCCCACCTGGGCACCTCCTCATCCCGAAGCAGGAAGGATGGTGTCAGCGCCAACCTACCGGGGCTGTCCTGAGAGGCAGAGTCAGGATCCTCCGGCTGTGGCCAGGCCTGTGGGGATGGCTGCACACGTCTCGCTGTTGGGAGCGATCCCCCTGCCCGTGTCACAGAAGAGGAGGCCGAGGTCCACAGAAGCAACGCAGCCTCCAAGGTCAGAAACAACGGGCCTGAATCCAAAGTGAGTCTTGCCACACCCCAGCCATGGTGATATTTGCTTGTCATAGAATTACTGGCAATACAATAGCAATAACAGTGGTACTATTATCAATTTATTCTCCTACTGACCACTCTCTGTTACCCCCAGAATTTGTGGGTGATGTGCTTCCAGGGTCTCTCTGGGGGGGAGAAGCCCAATGAGGGACCGTGTCCAAGGTCACACGGCAGGTCCAGCATGGCACCAGACCTGCCAAGAAAGCGTGACCTCCTGAGGCACCATGGGCTGTGTCCGTGCTTGCCTCTGAATCTTGCATATGGCGAGGGGATGCCCCTCCTCCATTCTTTAGTGCACTCGAAACTCAGGGGGTGCCTGCCCGTCTCCTCTGTGCACTGATGCAGCTGAAATGAGCTCTCTGGCGCTCCTGCACTCCAGGAGCTCAGGACCCGCCGGGAGGGGGCGGGGTGGGGTGCGGGGGGAAGGGCCCAGGCTCACATCATGGTGTGGGATGAAGACGCACGGCCCTGGCTCTCACTGGCAGCAGGCGTGTTGCAGCTGACCTGGCCCGCGTGTTTCCTGGGCCTCGTGTGAACACCCATCCAACAGTTCCTGGGGATGCCATTATGACGCCCATTTTGCAGGCAAGGAGACCGAGCTCAACTCAGAGTGGGTACAGCCTTGCCTAAGATTGTGCAGTCAGCCAGGGGCAAGAGCGGCATCTGGCACCGTTGCAACTTGCTCTCTCTTAGCGAGTGGTAGGGCCTTCTGTATCCTCTGGGGTCGAACCCCCACAGCCGCTGCAGGAGGCAGTGCGGGTCTGGCTCTTGTCTTACCGATGAGGGGGTGACAGGTTCAGCGACTGAGGTCACACCGTCACCCCCTCGGCCTGGACTGTCTGGGCCTGAAGCCAGGCTCCTCCTTGCAGGACTCCCGAGGCCACAGCACCCTCCCCTCCCCTCTCTGCCCCCCTTCGTCCATCCATCCGGCCATGGACCCATCCTCTCTCCCTGCTCCTCCTTCCCTCCCTCCACCCTTCCCGCCCTTCAGTTCGTCCATCCACCCCTCCGTGAGTGAGTCCTCTCTTCTTCCCTCCCTTCTCTGAGTGAGTCCTCTCTTCTTCCCTCCCTTCTCTCCATCCGTTTGTGTCCACGAGTCAGTCTTCCCTTCCTCCCCCTCCCGCCCTCCCTGCCTCCTCCCCCCTCCCCCCACCCACGAGTCCCTCCTCCCTCCTCCACTCATCCACAGGTCCTACTACCTCCGTCCTTCCACCCCCCCATTGCCCACCCACCCGGCCACTGCGGCTGACACCCTTGCGCTGCCCTCTGCGCCCGAGCATTACCCAGAGTGCATCAGGATGCTCGGCCAGGCTTTGGGGGACACTTCTGCACATTTCCCATCTGCGGCACCTTGCTATGGTAGACCTTCTCAGCGGTCCCCCAGGTAACCTGTTGAGTCACATCTCCCCAACGAACCCTCCAAACTTGAGAACAAACATAGCCACCAGCCGTCTGTTTGCACAGTGAGGTGACAGACAGAAAGTTGATTGCATTTATACAGATAGGAATGATTAAACCCCAACAGCTGTCCAGGTATCCCATGCTGCAGGGGCTGGGGCTCTCAGGGAGGCCTTCCCAGGGGAGGAAGGGTCCCCAAGGGTCCCCAAGGGGAAGCTTGGGGCGACTCCCAGCAGTCACCCCCACCTGCTCCAGCAGCCCAGTTCAGGCTGGCTCCCCACAAATCACCAAGGAGCCGCATTTGCATACGTGCCAGCTCATTTCCATATCCCCTAGGTCTGGGGGCACGGCTGCCACAGGGCTGGCTGATGGCAGTCCCTTTTGTGCCAGTGCCTCCTTCCAATATGGAAATGGAAAAAGGAAGCGAGAAAAAAGAAAAAGGGAAGCGGGGACCCTCAAGACAAAGAGATGGGCACGCCATCTGGGCCACAGGAAGGGGAGAAAACACCACTGTCTGGTGCACGGGCCCTGGGGAAGCGGGCGACAGAGGGGCAGGGCCTCGGGCTGGCTGGAGCGGAGGTGCTCAGAACTGTCAGGACTGGCTCCGGGCCCGGCCTTGTCAGTTACTTGGCTCTGGGGCCTAGGGCCGGCGGCTGGGAGGTTCCTGCCTCCGTTTCCCCAACTGGGAAATGGCAGTCTCATACCCACGGCCTGTGGTGGCGCGGAGAACGCCCGGGGCCATGTGACATCACCCGGCACGCAGCGGCCCCTGGCGCCTGCCCCTGATGATTTCCGCTGCAGACCCCGAGGGTGGAGGGACTGCCAGGTGCACACAGACCTTGCTGCCCACACACCCTCTTCTGTGGGACCAGCGGGTGCCCACCGTGGCTCTGTCCTGTCCCTCCCCATCCCCGGGCCTGCGTTTCCCCAGGGTAGGGGGACTCCAGCTCCAAGGGCTGTCCCCTTTAGTTCTGGCCACTGTGTTTAGAGAGTTGCAGCAAAAGCCAAGGCGTATGGCGACAGCGCTGATGATGATGGTGGTGGTGATGACAGGAATATTAACGGAGTGTGCACGTAAGAACTCCACGTGGGGCCAAGCCCTGCACTACTACTTTCTTGTTTTAATCTTTTTATTTATTTGTTTATTTTGAGTTGGAGTCTCACTCTGTCGCCCAAACTGGAGTGCAGTGGCCGCTCCTGGCCACCGCAGCCTCGACCTGCTGGGCTCCGGCGATCCTTCAGCCTCAGCCTTCCGAGTAGCCGGAACCACAGACGCATGCTACCACGCCCAGCTAATTTTTGATTTATTGTAGAGACGAAGTCTTGCCACGTTGCCCGGGCTGGTCTTGAACCCACGGGCTCAGGCAATCCACTCGCCTCGGCCTCCCAAAGTGCTGGGATTGCAGACCGAGTCACTGAGCCCAGCTCTGGCTAATTTTTTGATTTTTGTGTGAAGATGAGGTCTTGCTATGTCTCCTAGGCTGGTCTTGAACTCCTTGCCTCAAGCAGTCCTCCCACCTCAGCCTCCCAAAGTGCTGGGACCACAGGCCCGGGCCTCTGCGCCCGGCCCCCATTTGATTCTCATAACCGCCCTCTGGCCATGGTTTCTTCATTTTCCTCCTGCCCCTTCTGGAGGCCTTTGCCCATGGCTGCTGCCTGTTCCGCTCCCTGCCAGGAGGCCTCCCGACATCTGTGTCCACGGAGCAGCTCCAGACCGTCGGCTCACTCGGTCATTCCTCCCACCAAGGGTGAGGGGGCTGGCCCTGCCCTGTCTCTGTGGATGACCCTTGCCTAATGGAGCCCTGGCATAGGCAGGTGGGCCTGGCGTGTGCTGGGCAAGAAGGTGAGGCACCTTGGGAGTCGGGGAGGGACATACATGCTTGGTCCTTACCCGTCCCTGACGCTGCATCCTCTTGGTACCTGATCCTGACTTCACCCCGGAGCTGTTTAGGCCCAGTCCTCACTATCCCCCTACATTCCCCTCATCCTTTCCTGCATGCGCTAATGTGATGCAAAGGCCCTGTGGTCCGCATATTCTGGGGTCTTTCTTTCTCCCTCCTGTTCTCACAGGTTTGGTTGCATTGTGTGTGTGTGTGTGTGTGTGTGTGTGTGTGTGTGTGTGTGTGTGTGTGTATCCTTGTCCCACAAGCAGGAAAAACACACTTCAGTGCACATATGTGTGTGTTCACACATGTGCAAGGGCCCTTGTGTCTCCATGGTGGTTAAGAATACAAATTCTGCCACCAGCCTACCTGGGTTCAAATCCCAGCTCTGCTACTTGCTGCCTAATTTCTCTGAGCCTCAGCTGCTCCCTCTGTAAAAATGGGGATGAGAAAAGTCCACAGTCTTCTCGCGAGAATTAAATGAGGAACACACACGATGTATCAAGACTAGCACTGGGCCCATGGCAAGTTCTCTGTAAGAGTTAGCTGTGGACCAGGTGCAGTGGCTCGTGCCTGTCATCCCAGAGCTTTGGGAGGTGGAGGTGAGAGGACTGCCTGAACCTAAGGGTTCAAGACCAGCCTGGGCAACTTGGTGAGACCTCGTCTCTACAATAAATTAAAAAAAAAGAAAAAATTAGCCGGGCGCGGCGGCGCATATCTGCGGTTCCGGCTATGGAAGACTGAGGTGAAAGGATCTCCTGAGCCCAGGTAGGTGAGGCTACGATGACCACGAGCGTGCCACTGCCCTCCAGCCTGGATGACAGAGTGAGACTCCGACTCAAGAAAAGAAAGGTTTGCTGTGATGATGATGATGTGTGTGTGCACACAAACGTGTGTGTATGAGTAGTGCGGCAAGTCGGGTCTGGAACTTTTCTGAGAGGACACATACATTGCACTCATCCACACATGCACACTCACACATGTCTGTGAAGACGCACATGCATGCAGGCTGGCGCGGCAGTGTTTGATGCACCTGTGTGACTGGTCTGTGACGTGCACACACATGACGCTCAGGCGGTGCGGGAGACAAGAGGCCTTGAAAGCGCGGGTCTGTGCCTGCTCTGAACCTGTCGCCTCGGTGTTCGTGGACCTGATCCAGACCATAACCCGCGTGGAGGGTCATGCAGGGAAGTGTCACGTGCTCCCTCTGCGGGGAGTGTCAGCACTGGCCTCGAGGCCCATGCCTCCTTGGAGTCAGAGCCATGCCCCCTGGGCAGGCCCAGAGCGACCCTGTAACCAGGGCCCGCCGGGGACCCCTGCGTCTGCAAGGCCAAGGCCGATGGGGAGCCCTTCCTGGGCCCACCTGGGAGCTGCCTCTGAAGTGCTCAGAGAGCCCCAAGGGGTCTGCGGGCCTCCATTGCCGGTCCTCTCCCCCCCACCGTGTAGTCTCACTCGGTGGAGGGTCATGCCGCAGCATTGTTTAGCGCACACAAAGCCTTGGGCCACCCTGGCCAGTTCCACACTCCAGCCCGGCTCGGCGTGGCTCCTGCGGACCTCCCAGAAGCCCTTCTGGAAGGGGTGGAGTCAGAATGACCAGGAGGTCTGAAGGCCTCCTCAGACCCCGAGACACACGCCTTTCCTTGATGGTTCCTCTTTCTCTGAGGGCCTCTGGGCCGCCTGCCTCTCTTTGGGTCAGATGGACCTGGTGTCGGGACGGGAACATTTAGCTGGGAGTCACAAGACGCGGGTTTGAGATTGGCCTCCCCTCAGGGTCTCCGTCTGGCCCGGGGCAAGACCCTGGGCTCTGAGGACCTCAATACCCCCCCTGCCCGGGAACTTTCGGCTCCTCCCTGGGTTGTCCCTGAAGGTGACAATGGCGGGTGGCTGCTGTGGTCTGTGACTGGCCCACACCTTCACCTGAGTCCCCTGTGAGCCGGAGCTCTAGGAATCTTTGTGGATTCATCTGCTACAGGGGAGGGGA
>NW_007248490.1:128707-130774 GCF_000164805.1 Carlito syrichta
GGGGTGGGGGGCCCTGGGGGGTCCCCACATCTGCTCCCTCGGAGTCTGGCAGGGGCACAGAAGGTGCCAAGCCCATGGTGGTTGCTCAGATGCCGTCTTCCTGGGGTAACCATTTTGGAATGTGGCCTGCCCAAGGTCATGCCACAGTGAGGGCCAGCTGTTGACGGTTCTCTTCGCTGCGGGGACATGGACCCCGGGGGGTGACCCAGGCTGCCGCAGTGGTGCCAGTCCTGTGTGTGCCTGTTCAGGAGGCGGAGGGTGGGGATTAGCACCCAGGGGCACACAGCCACTCCAGGAAGCTGCCTGCTCCCCCTGGGAGGTTGGACATGGCAGTCATTGGGCAGCTGGTCTCGGGGGAGGAGGGGTGAGAACCTGACACCCCCAGACACTTGGTCCTGTCACTCCAGGGGGATTTGGTGAGCTGGTGGGTAACCTGGCCTGGTACACGCTGTGCTGGGTGGGTGGGAGGTGGGGAGGCCGGTGCATTCCTTGTGAGTCCAGCCCTGGAGGACAATAGGATCAGGTACACAGTAGGTGCTTCATAAATGTTTCTGCATGAAAAAATGAAAGACCCTGGATCCCCCCACCTAAACCCCAGACCGGGCTTCTGCAACTCAGTCTATGCTCCTCCCGTGACCCCAAACCTAAACCTGGAAACCCAGAGTCACGCTTGCCTCCCTCTTGGCCTGTTCCCCAGAGCGCCCCGTGTCCAAGACCTGGCGGTCCTGTCTCCGGAACGCACCTGCACCCACCCGCCCTGCCTCTCTCAGCTGGACGTTGCAGCAGCCTCTGCAGGGACCTCCTTCTTCCTCTCTGACTCCCGTCACCCCCTTTTCTGGCGATCTTGGCCCTGCCAGTTCTCTGTTTAACACCCGTGGCTTTTCAATAACACGCACGCTCCTCCCTTCCTCGGCCTCAGCTGTACTCTGTCCATTCCTTGAATGTGCCAAGGGCGGCTCAGCCCTTGCCTGAGCTGTTCATTCTTTGTGCACTCAGGGCTGGTTTTGCTTCCCGTCTGGGAGGACTCCGCACATTTCAAGGTTGGTTCTTCTCTCCTTGTGTTTGTTCTCGAAGTCATGATCTTGACATTAAGTTATAGGGACTTGTCTGGGACAGGATTGGGATGCAGAAGGTGGCGGATGATCGGAGTGATTTGGAGGGGCGAGAGGTGTCCAGGGTGAGCTGCTTGCCATGGAGTCACTCACTAAACTCTCCCGGTCTCCTTCTCTTCCTTCTGCCTCCCATCGACTCATCCTTCTGCCCATCCACATACCCATCCATCTACTCACCCATCATCCACCCATCCGTCCATCCATCCACCCATCCACCCATCCGTTACTCCTCTCTCCATCCACCTACTTGTCAGCCCACTCGTTCACCCATCCATCCACCCACCTGCCTACCCATGTGCTCGTCCACCTACCTATCCATCCACCATCCATCCATATACCCATCCATCCTGTCTCTCATGCCCCCATCCCCCCATCCATCCATCCATCCGTCCGATCTCTGCTAAGTTTTACTTGCTTGACCATCTTGCGGTGCCTCAGTTACCTTCCCTTTGGAATGGGGCGGCCACTCCCACCTTACTGGACGGCTGGGCGGCTCGCAGGAGACAACGCGCGCACAGCGCCTGAGGGTGTGCGTGTGGGAAGGGCTCAGCCAGCACTGCTGTCAGAGGGACTGGCATCAGCCCCTGGGTCCCGGGGGGCAGCCAGGGGCCTGCTTTGGCCCGTGTGCTTTCAAGCCTCCGCCTTCTCTTTCCTCAGCACGCGGCTCCCTTGGGGGCTCAGGCACAGCGGTGCTTGGTGGGAGGAGGAGAGGCGCCTCTGCGGGACACAGGCCCCCCGTGCCCAGGGGAGGAGGGGTGTGCAGCTCCGCCCGCTGCCTGCGGGGTGGCCGCCTGTCCCCTGCCCTGGGCCTCTCGCCGCTCTCTCTCTCCGCTGGGCCCCTCACTCCCTTCCCCCCACCCCTGTCTTCCCATGGCCGTCATTCTCTCCCCAGTGCCACCTTCTCTCTTTCCTCTTTTGCCTGCCTCCCTCCCCTTTTTCGTCTCCCTCCTCTTCC
>NW_007248490.1:130794-167497 GCF_000164805.1 Carlito syrichta
CCCTCCCCTTCCTCCCCCTCTCCCCCCTCTCTTTTCACTCTGCTTCAGCGGGAGGACCTGCTCCTCCTGCGGCCTGGGCTGGTGCTGGCTCCCAGAGGACACCGCAAGAGCCACGCGCGTAGCATCTTAGGGTGACCCCGCGTGGCCTCAGAGCACGAGGACCTCAGGAACAGAGGAGCAGCGGACTCAGGGAACCACAGATTCGAGAATCCCGAGGCCTGAGCCACCCAGGACTTCGGGATTGGGGCTCGTGGCATCTTGGGAGACAGCGGCCTATGGGGAGTGTGGCAGTTCAGAGCCGCCGAGAGAGGCTTCCTAGGGGCTGGCCCCACGGGCTTCAGCACCCACGCCTGCGTCACACCTCCTTGTTCAGCAAATCCTAGCTGAGCACCTGCTCTGTGCTGGGCACTGTCCTAGGCCACTCAGGACAGATCCATGAGCTGAGTGGGCAACTCCTGCCCACTGGATGCCGCCCCCGGGGGAGGTGGGGTCACCTGGTGAGCTGGCGGGTTAGGGTTAGGGTTAGGCAGGCAGGAGGTGAGGGGTGTGTTTTCTGGGCAGAACTGAGCATCTCCCATGTTACTTACTGAACATTTTGCTTTAAGCCAACTCACTTTAAACCCAAATATAATTTTCAAAGGAAGCTTTGTATTGCCGAAAATGATGAGAAGCCAATATCAGTGGCCATGGGCAGAAAATGTCTTCAAAAACAGGCACGACGTGTGTGTACCTGCCGCCCCGGTTATTCGGGGGCTGAGGTGGGAGGATCGCTTGATGTGGGGAGCTGTGATCTCGTCACATACTGCACTTCAGCCTGGGTGACGGAGTGAGACTCTGGCTCCAGTTTGAAAAGCACAGTGGAAATAAAAGCTGTGCTGAGGGCCCGGCCCGCGGCTCCTTGCCTGGTCTCTGGAGCGTGGAGCCTCATCTTCCCACCCTGGCCTCCGCTTTGCTGAGAAGGGGCGCCGCCCTGTGTGGTAAGACCCTCTGTGCATGTCCCTTCCAGGGACTGTGGAAATCTCGGGCCTGCGGCCCCTGCCCACCACCCCAGGGCCCCTCGCGCACTGTGACATCAGGCCAATCGCCTCATCTCTCGGAGCCTCGGTTTCCCCCTCTGGAAACGAGGAGGATGAAGGCACCTCCCTTGGGGGGAACGAAGTGAGTACGTCGGGGGACCCCAGCTAGCCGCGGCCTCCAACCCTGGGCTCAAGCCATCCTCCCGGGTGGGTCGGTGCAGACAGCAGTTCCGGGCTGCCTGGGGGGGTGTGGTCTCCCCCAGCCTCGCTCCTCCGCCCCTTCCTCCTGGCCCTCTGGCTCCGGTGGCCTGGGCGGAAGCTGGAAGGGCCGCGTCCTCTGGGCTGAGCCCTCAGGAGCCACGGACGCTGGGCCGGGGGCCCCCTCCTCCCTGCTTCCAGCCGGGAGCCACTCACCTGCCGGGCCGCTGTGCTTCGTGCCCTGGGGACTTGGGGTCCCACCGCTCTCCTGCAGGCGAATCGGGCTGAGGGGAGTCATGATGCGGTTTTATCAATGACGTCGTGCTCCTTTACTTGGCAGGTAAAGCCCGGGCGGGGGCTGGGCAACGGCTGGGAGCAGGCAGTGAACTCCCAGTGTCTCTGGGCTGTGGGTCTGCAGGCCCTGGGGAGACCCCGAGTTCTGATGACTTGGGTCGCCCCTCCTCGGCTTCCAGGCCTTCCAGTGGGGCCAGGACTCTCCCAGGTGTCACGGGTGCCGCTCATGCATTCATTAACCCATCCCTTCACTACACGCGTGCTTCCCCAGTGCCTGCCCCGAACCCAGTGCCTGCCCTGGGGACACAGATGTGAACAAATCACGTCCCTGCCCTCCTGGAGCGTACACTCTTGTGGGCAGCAGAATATGTCTCAGGAAGCCCCGGGGGCTGTGAGAGCCCCAGGAAGCACCTGCGCCGGCCTGGCAAGTCCAGGAAAGCTTCCTGGGGGTGGGGGCATAGAAGCTGAGTGACTAAAGAACAAAGTGGTGTGTCCAGGGCCTTGGGCCGTGGCCAGGACTGTGCTCTGACGGGGGACAGGAGCCACGGAGGACGGAGGAAGGGGGAGGAGCGTGGTCCGCTGGGAGGCGAGGGTCAGAGTGGACCTAGGGAGGTGCGGCTACTGCCGTGCCCGGGAGAGGACAGAGGGCTGGGGCTGGAGCACGGCGGACATGCCTGGGCGAGACGATGGGGTGGGGTCCACAGGACATGGGTGTCGGCAGAGACGTCTGGCTTGGTGGGCGTCAGGAGGCGGAAGGCCGGGACCTCGGACCCTCAGGGGATGGCTAAGAGCAGGCCGCACGGGCCCTGCTCGCTGTCCTGGTATTTCCTGGACTGCATCTCTTTCATGCCTGGCAGGCCGCGTGGGCTGCCCTGGAATGGCCCACCTCCGTCTCCCTTCCCTGTGGCGAGAGCAACCTGGGTTCCCCTTCCCACCCCAGGGAGTGGCGAGGCCGTGGGGGCGTCCGGGCTGGGGCTGGTGCCTTGGGGCAGCCGTGGGGGAGCACGGCCCTTCGCCAGCCTCCCCTCTGGCTGCGTGGAGGCCGTGGTGCGCTCTTTGTGCAGGGAGGTCTTCACGTCCTCTCTGGCACCGACTTCCTGTCTCCCTTCCCTGTTTTCTTCCCTCCCATGGCCCTCCTTCCTCCCATTCTTCCAGTCCACATTTATGGGGCACCTACTGTGTGCTGGGCCCGGCTCCAGGCATAGGGGCGTCAGCTCAGAAGTCACCCGGCCTAAGTCCCATCCCTGGCCTCATGGGGCCTCCATTCTAGCCGGAGGACCCAGGCCACCAAAGCAGGCGAAAGAAGGCGTGTCCGACACCAGAGTAGAAATCGCAGACAGAGCAGGGAGTCCCAAGCACTGGGGGAGTCAGGCCCCGCCTCGAGCCCACGTCCTGCCTGGCCTAGCCAGGCCTGTGCTTTCGCCACCCACGCGTGCGTCCATGAAAGGGACAGGCACAGTGTGGCCCAGCGTGCTTCGAGGCTTTCCGTAGAGGCGAGCTCCCGCACGCACGTTCATTCTGCAATTGCCTTCTTGGCTCGGCCTCCTCTTTTGAGGCTGATCCTTGTTGATACGTGACGCTCCAGTTGACACGCTGTCACCGTGATGGACTACTCCGCGGCATGAACGTGTCACTACTCATTGAGTCATCTTCCCCGTGACGGACATCTAGGTTGTTTCCAATTTTTTTCCGTCTTGCCACCCAAGCTGTAGGAACTTTCTCGCACCTGCTGACGCCCCTGGCCTCCAGCATGGTTTTGAAAGGGAAGCACCTGGCGACAGAAAGCCGATGATGTCTGTCAAATTGCCCGACATGGTCCTCAGGGACAATGACCAAAAAATAGCTCCCAGGTACTGAGGTCTCACTCCACACACGGCGGTTCCAGTTGTGTGAGTGTGTCACCTCCTTTTCATCCTTACGTGCTAAGAGGCAGATCCGGCACCATTCCTGTGTGACAGACGCAGGCCTAGAGACCAGAGAGGGTAAGCAGTTTCCCCAAGACCACCCAACTGGGAAGGGAGACCCGGAATGCAAACCCAGACCCTCTGAGCAAACCCAGAGCGCCAATTCAGAGCCCCAGGCCCTCAGACCACTGTACTGCCTGGTCCCCGCTCCGTTCCCAGCCCCCATAGCTCTGCGCTATCCAGACTGGCCTCCGTCATACTCCTCAAGCACCCTCAGCTTGACCCCACTTCTGAGCATTCACACCTGCTGCTCCCACTGCCAGAATACTTTTCCAGTCTCGTCTCCAATGCTGCCTCTCAGAGCCTTCCTGAATCCTTTACTCTTTCCTTTTCGGCACTGGCTACTTGTCATTTCCAGGGGGCGGGTCAGGGTCTCAGTCTGTTGCCCAGGCTGTAGTGCAGGGGTGCCATCTCCGCTCAAAGCAGCCTCAACCTCCTGTGCTCAGACAATCCCTCCCCCTCAGCCTCTGAAGTAGTTGAGACGACAGGTGCGTGCCACCATGCCCAGCTCATGTTTTGATGTTTTGGTAGAGATGAGGCCTCGCTGTGCTGCCCAGGCTGGTCTTGAACTCCTGGGCCTATGCCATCCTCCTGCCTCAGCCTCCCAAAGTGCTGGGCCGCCAGGTGGGAGCCACCACACCCAGCCTGGCTGCTGATAAGTAATTAGTCATTTGGCTGATGGCTTCATGTCTGCGGGCCTATGCAGGCAGGCCCTTGACTTTGTTCTCTCTCCGCCACGGTGCCCGGCACTGCGCGGTCTGCCATGGGGGCTCCGTGAGCGATGCTTGGGTGGAGTGTGCAGATATGACCCCTGCATCTCCACCAGGGTCTCTGGAAGGGGGGACGGGGGTTTTCCTTGATCTCTTGAAGCAGGTCGAGGTGGAGGAGCAGGAGGCTCCGAGGCCCTGAGCGACTTTCCCAGGCCTCACCCCCAGGGCAGGCAGAGGCCACACTGGAAGCCACATTGCCACGGCCTCTCACGTCTTCCCGGACACCAGAACATCACGGAACTCACGTGTCAGAGTCGGGAGTTGCCACCTCTGTTTCACAAGAGGGGAAACTGAGGCCCAGAGAGGGATCGAGACTCCCCCGGCTCACCCGGAGAGTTGGGAGCAGACACGGCCAAGCTCCGTCGTCCCTGGGACGCCCAGGCTGGGGCGCGTCTGACCCCTGGCGCCATCAGAACGAGGGCGACACACGCCCCCGCTCTCTCCCCGCATCCCGCGCATCCCGCATCGGGCCGGGCCTGTGTCTGAGAAGGCGCAGCTTTCTGGAGGAGAGCGGGAGGCCAGGGTGGGAGCCGTGCCTGTCACCGTGGCAGGATGCTCCAGGCGGATCCGGGATTCAGGTCACCAGGCTGGGGCCACCGGGCGGGGGAGGGGGCCTTCGCAGCCGGGCGGTCAGCTGGCAGGACCGCAGGGGGCGCAGGGCCCCAGGAGCTGTCACCGCTGACTGATGGATGGGGACAGCTTCCAGTCGCTGGCCGTCCCCGCCACGAGCCCCGTGGCCATCTCCGCGGCCGCCCACGCCGGCCTCCCGCCGGGGCTGTGCTTTGAAGGTCCACAAGGCCTTTTGTTCCCGCAGCAGGGCCGGGCGGGCGGTCTGGAGGGGCCCCTTTCAGAGTTTCAGAGGAAGGGCCGCCCGCTGGGGCTTCCCCCTGCCCTGGACCCCCTGGCCGAGCCTCTAATTACCTGTGGGCAGGAGGGGGGAGGGTCCAGCTGCGCCCTCAGGAACCTGCTGGGGGAGGGGCGGCCGCGGTGTGGCCACAGAGGCTTCGCATGCCCGCCGCACAGGCCAGAGCCCAGACTGGAAACTGAGGCCCAGAGAGGGAAGTTGGAAGGAGGCCCAGTCATGGGTTGGAGGGGGGCGCTGAATGTTTGCTGAGCACCGACTCGGCACCCACTGTCTGTTGGACAAGAGTGTGCGGATGGTCTCCTTGGCTGTGAGGAGCGTTGGGGGAATTAAGGCAGAGGCAGGGGGTAGTTGAGAGTCTACTGCACTGGTCCAGGCAGGCAAGAGGCGATCAGGGCTGGGCTGGGCTGCAGTCCCCACCTCTTCACCTGGGCTGGGCTTCGAGCCGCAGGCACTTGGTGCAGCCGCAGTTTGGTGGCTCTTCAAAGGTGAAACTTACATGTGCCATGGGACCCAGTAATGCCACCCTGGGAATATCCCCAAAGGAATTGTAAGAAGGGACTCGAACAGACACGTGTACACCCAGACTCCTTGCAATATTAGTCACCGTAGCCTGTGTCCACCGATGGACACGTGATCAACAAAACACGGCACATCTGGGCAATGGACATTAAACCGCCGTACCAAGGAAGGAAGTCCCATGACAGGCAACTCCGCGGATGTCCCAGGAAACACACCACGGGAGAGAAGCCAGACACGGAAGGGCGAATATGCCCATTTCCACCCGTGTAAAGTGTCCACAAGAGGCAGATTTGCAGAGCCTGAAAGTCAAGTTGCAGTGAGCAGAGGCTGGGGTGAGGGTGGGGCGGTGGGAACGTATCGCTGAACATGTCAGGGCGTCTTTTGGCGAGAAGTTTCGGAAGTAGACGGTGGTGATGATTATGTGGAATTATGACTGTACTTAATGCCACCAAATTGTCCACCTAACATGTTTAACGTGACACAATTTATCACAACTTAGAAAGCCGATTCTGCAACAGACCAAGAAAATAATCGTTGCCCTGCACACTTTCCGTGGGCGAGTTGTGTGGTCGTGAGGGATGTCTCAGTGAAACTGTTAAAAAACCAAATGGTGGAAGGCGTGGGTGGGCGTCCCGAGGCCCTCAGTTAAATAGGAGGGACGGGACGTCCCCTCAGGGGCAGTGAAGGCCCTGGCCTGCCCAATTCTGAAAGTGGGACTGGTGGTTGGTGCCCCTTCCCTGCAGACACGTGCATTTTCTCAGGGCTTTCTGGGAGAGTCTAGCCCTGTTCCCACACCAGCTTGCTGTGCGCCCCTTTGCAAGTCCCACAGCCTCTCTGAGCCTCGGTTTTCTCACCTGTGTTTCAGCCTATTGGCTGAGGCCCGCCTGCGGATGCTTGCCCGAGTCTCCTCATTTGGTCCCGGCCCTATCCGAGAGGAGCACACAGAGGCCCAGAGAGGGTGGGAGGCTTGCCTGGGACTCCCGGACAGCCTTGGAATGCGCCCGAGCCCTGTCTCCGTTGGCCAGGCTCCCTCCCCTCTGCGCCCCCTGTTTGGAGCTGGTCACGGATTCTGCTCCCTCTGCAAATGATCTCCATGTGTCGGGGATTGGGTTTCCCCTCGTCTGGCCCCGTCCCTCCCAGGACCCCCGGCCCCCCACGGGGCGATGCATGGGCGGGGCCTCCCTGGCAACTCCGCGGCTCCTCTGACCCTGAGCGGGGCCCAGGCGGGACGGGCCTGGCATCTGGTTTAACCATCAGAGCAGAGGCTTGTTTCGGTTTTAGTGACCCATGGAGCCCTGGAGAGGGGGAGGGGGCTGGGAGTCGGAGGGAGCTGGAGGGGGAGAGGGAGGAGGGACTGGGGAGGGAGGGCCAGCAGCCGGATGGGCAGGAGGGCTGGAACTGAGCACACAAATACCCGAGTGTTAATGGGGGTCGTGGCAGGGAAAGCAGACACACGCGTGCACGAGTTAAGCGCACATGCACGCCACGCCCCAGTGAAAAGCTCCGTCCACACCCGCCTTGCGGCCCTTCATGCCTCTCGGTGCGCACCCACCATCCACGGGGCGCCCCCTCATCGGCCCCGTGCCCCCCAGCCTCTGCCTAGGCTGTCCTCTGCCCAGCACGCCCTTCTGGGCCACCCCCGCAAAGGCCAGCCTGCGGTTCCCGGTGCCCGTGGTGGGCTGGTGGGAGCAGCCGGCTGGCTTCTGCTCAGCACCAAGTGCTCTGACCTGGGGCAGGAGCCGCCACCGTTCCTGCGTGCCCAGGGCCCGTCTGTGGACAGGCAGGTCCATGCGTCCCGCCTTGCCGGACTCTCCCAACAACCCTGCTGCGATCAGCTCCGTTTTGAGGCTGAGAAGAGAGAGACTCAGAGGGGCTGAGTGAGCAGCCCTAGGTCGCCAGCCGCCTGGTAGGAGACAGACCCACCCTGGCACCCGTGCTTCCCTTGCTTCCGTGGCTGAGGATGGCGGCCCGGGAGGCTTGAGCCCGCGGCCTCGTGGGCACAGCCGGCTGGTCGCGCACGGCCCCTCGGCTCCCCCTGGGCCATCGCTGACGGGCCGTGTCAGGCACAAGAGCACTTTTGGGGCCTGTTGGCCGGGGGCCTTGGGTGCTTGCCACCCCACTCTGGGCCTCGGGCGCCTCCTTGTTGGGCAGAGAGGAGTGGCCCCGCTCCCTGGACCCCTCTTCCGTGCTAGGAGGTGCACGGGGTGGGGAACGGCGTTCCCGACTCTCAACGGGAGAGACTGAGGTCGGTGAGGACAGTGGCACATCTAAGGAGCCACAGCCAGGCCAGTGCAGGCCTGGGATTCAAACCCAGGCGTTGGACTCTCGGGCCTGGCTTTGCCCAGGGACCCTGATGGCCTCCAGCCGGCAGGTGTCACCCAAGCCAAGGGTGCTGTGCGTCTTGTCAACCCCCCCCCCGTTGATCTGGGTTTCGGGGGCCCATCGAAGCAGGAGTTAGGGTTGAGAGTCAGTCTGGGGAGGGAAAGGCCCACTGGGTGCGTGGGGCCACACGGGTCCTTCTACCCGTCTCCCAAGCGGAGTGTCGGCATTATGGTGTCGGCCAGATGGGCGTCCCGTGAGCACCTGCTTTGCGGGCGGTCGTGAGGATAAAGGCGAGTTTGTGGTAAAATATATCCAGTGCTCAGAGTGGTGCCTGGTGCCTCCATGCACCAGGTAAGTGTGGGCAGGTAGGAACACACACTGGCTTTATTTGTTTATTTACTTAAGAGATGGGGTCTTGCTATGTTGCCCAGTCTGGTCTCAAATAGCTGGACTCAAGCAATGCTCCCACCTTGGCCTCCCAAAGTGTTGGGATTACAGGCATGAGCCGCTGTGCCCAGCCTAAGCTTATTTGTGAATCATCGGCTTGGAGTGACACTGGCCAGGCACTGGGCTGCCTTTTTAGCAGAACTTGAGTTCACTGTCACAAGGACTTGAGGCTGAGTCCAGGCACGACGATGGCTTTGGCCTCTCCATCATCCGCTGCGTCTGTGAAATGGAGTCAAGGCCCCTGTCTCCCTCGCCGGCCTTCGAAGCCCAGTCCTGAGCTGTCTGGGGCTGCCAGGTGCCGGGTCTGCTCGGAGGCCCGCACAGGCCTCTCTGCTCCTCTGACGGCGAGTCCCTGCCCCAGGGCCCAGGGAGGCCAGCGTCCCCCGGGTGGGGTGGCGGTGGGCCGTGTTGGGTTTCGGCGCCTGGTTTCTCTGCCCGTGGGGCCCCTCCACCCAGACTGAAAATACCGTGCAAATCCCTCTTGTAAAATCCCCGGCCTCCTCCCGCCAGGCCTCTCGGGGACATGCAGAGGCTAAAATAAGACCTGAGGTCAGCAGGATCCTGTCCCCGGCGGCCACCCGATCCGACCAGTCCCTCGGGGACTCGGTGATCCTGCCACAGACGGGTTCTGAAGCCACCTTTGGCAGGCAGTGCCGGGCTGAGCCCTCTCTGATGCCAAAGCGTCTCGGGATGCAGATTCCCTGGCCTGACCCCCACCCCATGAGGAAAGTCAGTGGCCTGAGGGGCCAACGCGGCGGGATTTCTCAAGGCTCCCGGGGGTCCTGCTGCCCGTTGGTGCCAGGCGCCTGCCACCACCCTGGACATGGCTTGCACGTGCTTGTTCACACCTCTGTCTGAGTGAAGACTGAATGGGTGCATGCATGAGTGAATGGACAGGTGAACGGCTGGGCAGACAGCTCCTGGAGAATGATGGACTCTCCTTGGGGAGAGCTCTGCAGCCGATGTTCCCTGACAGTGTAGAGGCATTTCCAGATGGCGTGGCACCCCCGCCTCCAGGCAGGCCGCTCTGATGCCTCCCCTGCTGGCCCCCACATCCTCACCCATCTCGAGCCTTTCCCTTACTGGTCTCCCTCCCCCCGGTCACGCCCTCCACCCCACACCGGCTAGGCATCGGGCCTGCGGGAGCACCAAGCACTTGAATGCACGCAGGCGGGCGTGAGACGGGACCTCTCCCTGGCTCGGCCGTCCGGTGAGGGCAAGTCCTGGGGAAGGTCTCCCCTTTCCCGCCCCGCGTTGGCGACAGTCCTGGGCTTTTCTTGGGTTCTCCACGCCCTCTCCGGCCTTGAGCCTCTGCACACGCCGTCCCTTCTGCGGAGCCTCCTCCCCTCGTGAACTCGTCCTCCTCCACATCTTGGCTTCGGAGGCGAGCTTCCCCGACTGGCCCCACAAAGTCCCGGTTCCAACCTAAGCCACTGTCTCCCCCGCTGAAGCGTGAGCCGCTTGAGCAGAGGCCATGTCGACCTCATGTCTGCTTCTCCAGCCCCCAAGCAAGCCGAGAATGTTTGTTGAGTGAATGCATGACTTGCTGAAAAACCTCAGCCGTGTTTGTTTAAAATGTTGGTGCTAAACTCCTGCATGTCTGGGGGAACCCAGGCTGGGCTCCTGGAAGCTGGTGAGCCCCGGAGGGTGCGGGGGCGGCTCCAGGGCGGGGCCTTCCTCAGGGCCCATGGGACCTGGACACGCCGGCCCGTGGCTCGGGACCAGAGACTCTGGTGGGCGCTGCTTTGGCACCGGGGACCAAGCCACACACCCTCCCAGAGCCCAGAGCGGGACCACGCTGGCCAGCAGTCCCATGGCGAGGGCGGAGGGGCGAGGAAGCCTGGGGCCAGCCCCCAGCGTCACGCAGAGGAGAGCGCGCTCTGGTCCCCCTCCCTCACTGCCTGGGGCTGAAGGGAGCCACCGCCTGGGAGAGGCTTGGTGACTGTGCAGGCCGAGTGGATGTCGGGGTAGACCCATCACCCAGACAAGCGGCTCCCACGGGTGGCCCCGAGGGAGGATGAGGATGGTGATGGAGAGCCCACGTGTGCCCACCCGGCGCCAAGTGCTGGGGGTGGGGAAGGCGATAGCAGGTGGCCACCCTGCCGGTGGGGGCTCTCCCCCAGGGTGCCTCCTGCAGAGCTCACACAAACCCCGTTTACAGCTGAGGCCACTGAGGCCCAGGGAGGCTGGTAGCAGACAGAGGCAGGGTTTGATCAGGGCCTCTGTGCCCCGCTGTGACAGCACACGGCGCCCGGGTCAGTTACCGAGGGGGCTGGGTGCATGGACTCTACACTCTCCAGCTCCTGAGCCCCCAGCTCTTTCATCCCCACAGGTGCACGCCTTCCTGTCTTCTCTCACACTTGTTCGGTCAGTGAACAAGTACTGACTGCCTACTGACAGTTCTTGGCACTGGGATACAGCAGTGGATAAGAGTGTCCCATGCAGGGGAGTGATGACATTTGGGGTTAGTGACACTCTGGTGTGTGCTCTGGAGGGAGAGACCAGAGAAATCTGGGACTCACCCTGTGTGTGCGCATGTGTACCCATATGCATGTATAAAATCAGGGAAGGCTTCCGGAGGAGGTGACATTTAAACCAAGACCTGAAGAGGAATGGCAGATGGGAGTGGCCTGGCACAGATACAGAGTCCAGGAGGGTGGGAGAAGCTTCCCAAGGCTGTTTGTTCAGGTTCCTCCCACCCCAGGCCTTTGCTGGGTCTGTTCCTCCATCTGTGACACGTTTCCTTCTTCTTGTTCTGATTCTCAGCTGAGATGCTGCCCCCTCCAGGAAGCTGGCCTGATGCCCCCTGGGTCGGTGGCCTCCTCTGGGTCCCCATAGCTCCTTGTGCCACCCAAGTTGCTCCCTAGACTGTGAGCTTCTGGGGGTACAGCCGGGCCTGGTCCCTACCCTGACCCTGTCAGTGCAAAGGGGGAGTCCACAAGCAGTTGAAGAAGGGAAGGGGTGAGAGAAGCTGTCCCCGC
Source organism: Carlito syrichta (assembly GCF_000164805.1). Lineage (NCBI taxonomy): Eukaryota > Metazoa > Chordata > Mammalia > Primates > Tarsiidae > Carlito > Carlito syrichta. The sequence continues at coordinate 142,171 of NW_007248490.1, forward strand.
CCTGCTGTGCTGGGGTGAAGGCTGCAGAGCCTGGTGCCCGAGGGACCCCCAGACGCGGCTCCCTTCCGCCTCCAGTGGCCCATGGGGGGGTTTCCTGAGACCCCCGGGGGACGCTCATAGGGAGCACGGCAGGGCGGGCAGGGACAGGCCACCCCTCAAGGGCGCACTGCTTCCCTCCGGCTTTCTCAGAGGGAAATCTCTGCCAGGACACACACACACGTGGCCCCGCACTGACACAGCCAGACACAGACACGCTCGGACGCATGAACACGACAGGCACGGGGACACACATGTGGACACACAGAGGCACACAGATGTTCACAGGCATGTATGTGGACACGCACAGGACATGTACACAGAAAAACTCGTGGGCACACACAGACACGTACATGGGTACACACAGGCATAAACATACAGACCACACAGACACACACAGACGTGTACACAGACATGTACACGGACACACACAGACATGTGTCTATGTACCACACAGACACATATGGACACACATAGACATGATGACAGACACCACGGACACACACAGATGTGAACACAGACATGCACATGCACGCACACGGACACGCTCAAAGACTCGTGCATGGACACAGATAAGCACACCAGCACACTTGCACAAACACACAGGGTGAGCTCTGAGGGGGCCGCCGTCCATCCGTCCTCCCAAGGCTGTTGTGAGGGCTAGACCAGCCCAGGTGGTGGAGCCCGGCCTCCTGGGGCCTCTGTGGTCAGCGGGGCCCCTGCCGCGAAGGCCACGCTCGGCTTAACGCTCTCCCGTCCCCACGCTGCCATCCCTCAGTATCCGGATCAGACCCTGCGCTGCCACTCGGGAGGGCCCCGTGGGGGCGCGGCCCATGTTGAGTGTTCCAGGGTGACCCGCAGCCCTGGGAGCTGCAGCCTGGAGACACGTGGGGTGGCCCGTGAGCCCTGGCGGGCGGCATGGAGGGTGACGACGCCTGGGATGGTGCCGGGTGCCCGGCTCGGAGCCGGGGCTGGAGACCGGGGCGCCGGGAGAACGCCGCGAATGGCCGTGTGGTAGAGGGCGGAGGCCGGGACCCCGGGGCCCTGTCCTGGCTTGGCCGGCGCCATGGAGGAGTAGCTGTGTCTTGCTGGGCTCGGTCGCCCTCAGCTTCGCCGGGGCACCAGGTCTGAAGGCGGGCCCCCCGCCGTCCTGCTCCCCCACCCGGAACCCGAGGCCTGCTGGCGCTGGCTTCATGGAGCCGGTCTCGTGGCTTCTCCGAGTCCCCCCGCGAGCTCGGCTGGCCGGGGAGGCCGTTATCTGGAGTGGAGCAGGTGGAGGGGCCTGGCGGGCCGGCGGGCCGCCTGGTTTGTATTTTGAACACCCGGCTCTCAGGCGGTGACAAGGTGTCTGCTAAGTGAGGTAATAGGCAATTGAGTGGGTTCCGCTTTGCCGAGGGCCCTCATAAATCATGTCTGTCAGGGCCTGTGTCGTGGTCCAGGGCAGCGGCCGCGTGCGGCAATTAGCCAGCCTGCGCCCGGAGGCTGGACCACAGCCCGCTTGTCCGGCAGCGCGGCCCTGGCAGGGTTGGAGGGGCTTTGGCCCCCACCCTCCTCTGGTCCTCCCGGCCTCCCCCTGCTCTCCCTAGACGGCTGGGGAGGGACTGACCCCGAGCGGGACCAGGCCCAGGGCTGCTCAGGAGGCTTCGCGGTGACACTGGCAAGCGCCGTCTGCGCTCTGGCCTCCGCTTCCTCGTCTGTAAAGTGGGTGCGCCAATATCTGCTTGAGGACCAATGAGCGGAAGCGACAAGGAGACAGCGACTTCCTCACAGAGGAAGCGTCGATGCGTGAGGACGACGGTGGTGATGGTAGCGATGGCGGTGACGATGGCGGTGACAATGGTGGTGACGGCGGTGACGGTGACGATGAGGACGGTGGTTATGAGGGTTACAGTGTTGACGATGGCGGTGACGGTGGTGATGGTGACGATGGCGGCGATGGCGGTGGCGATGCTGGAGGGGATGGTGGTGGTGATGGTGACCTTGATGGCTCTTGCTTGGCGCCAGCGCTTTGCATGATGGGCTCGCAGACTCCGTGCCGCGTCCTCCCCAAACCGCCCCCTGCCTCCAGGGCTGCCTCTCAGGCAGGCGGGAGGGAGGCGGAGCAGCCCACAAAGCATCAGCAGCGGCAGAGGCAGAGCGGTGATTCCCGGTCACCAGCGATCCCGTGCCGCGGGCACCTTTCTGTCCCCCCGTCAGAGATGGGCAAATCGAGGCACTGTCAGGCGAGTCGCTGTCTGGTCTGGAGAGGGGTGAGTCTAGTCGACCCTGTGAGGCTCGAGGGGCCGACAGTGCAGCCTGAGCTCTGTAAGGGAGTGAGCTCCCCATCTGTGGTCCTTGAGCCGGACAGTCCCTCCTTGGGCCTAGGGGCAGGGTGGCTGCCATCTCAGGAGGGAGCGTGGGAGAGACCCTCTGAGATCGAAGCTGCTCGAGGCAGGGGCGTCGACAGACACACTGAAGCCAGAGAGGGCGAGGAGCCTTCCGAGGGCACACAGCCGGTCAGCTGCGGACGCAAGACTTTAGCCTGCTGGAGTCTCGTGGGTGGGGTGGACCCGGCTCCCCAGATGGTGTTGCGTGAGACACTGGACATGGATAACCCAGCTCCCGAAGCTGGGCGCCTCCAGAAGCCTGAGCTCCTTCCTGTCCACAAGGCCCGGTTTCATCTAGTCCCAGCTCCGTGGCCCCACTGGGCGGCTCGGCCCTCCGCGGGCGTTGCCCAGCCTCTCTGCCCATCCGTGAAATGGGCTCCTGGCTGCAGCTGCCTCCGGGGGACCCACGAGGGGCGGGAGGGCTCCGCCTCAGGTGTGTCCTGAGGTGGCAGAGTCGCTGGCGGTGACTTTTAGTCCGTCCTTCCCCCATCACTTCATCCTTCCCCATCTGCCACTCACCAGGTGTGACGCCAGGGCTGGGGCAGGGGTGTTCTCGAGGTGGGGGGTCTCGTGGGGTGGACGTGCCTGCCCCCAGGGTTATCGGGGTGGGAGGCGGGCCCTGCAGCCTTTCTCAGAGCCACGTACGGGCCCAGAGGGAGGGAAATGCCACACAGACTCGCACACCTACCCACACACACGCACGTGTACACGCACTCATAGCTGTACATGCACTCTCAAGTCAACACACTCACACGCACACACACAGTCTCTCCCTCTCTCCTCCCCCCTTCCCCCCCAAGGCCGACCCACATGGGCCCAGGAACACGGAGCCCGCACGGTGCCCATGCTGCAGACAGCTCTTGACACTTGTGGAGTGCCTGGCCTGGGGGACGCAGAGTGACGCAGACACAGAGCCCCTGCCTCAGGCACGTGTGTCCCCCGAAACCCACAGAGCGGCACACATAGTCCTGCGCACCCCAAGGCACACGCAGGAGGTCCCTCCGTGTGCCTGCCCATCCTGCTGCTTCCTGGGGCAGAGGGAGGGGTGTGGGGTCCAGAGATCTCCTCCTCGGTCTCCTCATGACCCGGATGGAAGCCAGCAGTCCTCTCCCCCGCCCCCTGCCCCCGGACCAGCCTTTGTGATGGGGAAGGGAACAGGGGAGGCCCCAGAGAAGACACTTCAAAGAAAGCCCAGACCCCCGGGGCCCTGCTGCACTCGGAGGCCCTGGAGTGGCTCCCCTGGGAGGCCGGCTGGAACAGGGGCATCTGGGGGGCTCCAGCTCGGGGGACACTCGGACCTGTCTGTTTGCCTCTTTGGGGACCAAACAGCCAAGTCCGGTCCCCGGGCGCCCACCGTGCCCTGCGGCCGGCCCCAGCCACGGCAGCTTGGGCATTGGAGGTGGGGCGGTGGGCCCTGGAGACCGCCATCTGCCTGGCTGTCTCGGCTGCCTCCCCTCCCTGGGGGCTGTGAGGGGCCGGGATCGATGCCGGGCCCAGCTGCCCAGCGGCGCCCCATGACGAGCCGGCCGGCCTGGGCCTAATTGATGACACCGGGGCGCCGGCGAAGGTGGACCCAGGTGGCGGGGCCCAGGCAGCCTCTGGCTCCCCCAAGGCACGGCCCGGCTGGGGACAGGGCGGTGGGGAAGAAAGAAGGCACAAGCGGGGGTCCGGGAGGCCCAATTAAGCCGCCAGTGGCACAGCCCGGCTGCCCCTAATTTGGTGTGGGATAATGAGCTGGGAAATTGGCTCCCATCGGACGGAGTTTAGGCCCCAGCTGGGCCGGCCCCTGGGAATGGCCTCTTCAGCCTTGCCCTGTGGATTGGATGAGAGGCTGGAGTCAGCTGCTCCGGCGGGCACAGCCCTCTACAGTGTGCAGACACTTGCTACTGTGTGCTGTCAATGGCATCTATTCCTTGTTTGTTTGTTTTTTTGGTGCTGGGGGGCGGGTTACGATTATTGCCCCAGTTTACAGATAGACAAACTGAGGCCCAGAGAGGATCCAGGACTTGAACACAGGTTTTCTCATACAAGCACTTCTTTTTCTTCTTGGCATTTTTTTCTTTCTTTTTTTCTTTTTCAGGAGTGCCCGATTGAGCGAATAAAAACACACAATGTCCAGTAAAATTGGAAGTTCAGATAAATCTTGAATGAAGTCAGTATACGTTCATCTCATGCAATATTTGAGATATATTGAAAACTACTCGTTGGGCACTTTATCTGTTTACAGCGCTGGCAACGGTACCCACCCCTCCTAAGGGCCTCGAGGAGTCTGCAGGTAGAGGGACTACCCTTTGGGGCCCGCCAGTCAGACACGAGCTGCACGACTCTCTTGTCTGTGGGAGCAGGGTGATGCCCCGTCCTCACCCCAAGGGGACCCCCCCGGAGCCTGCAACGGGTTGCTCTGAGAGGCTGAGGGGACTTTGAAGTAAAGGGTCTGGAGATGGGAGATGGCCCGGGGTCCCCTGGTAGGTCAAGGTCATCCCCAGTGTCCTTGACAGGGAGGGCCGGAGGACCCAGATCCATGGAGATGCCGTGATCAGTGCAGAGGTCAGAGGGGGCACGGGAATGCGATGCAAGGAGCTGCGGGCTGCGGACACAGGCGGCCTCTAGACGCCGGAGAACGCCAGCAGGACTCTCTCTTGGAGCTTCCAGAGGAGTTGGTCCTGCCGCGCCTGGCTCTGAGTCCCCTCGAGACTCACGCAGGAATTCTGGGCCCTTGCGCCGCCAGGCCACGCACTGGTCTCTCTGGAAGCAGCTGTGGGGAACGAGGGTGGTGCCGAGTGGCACAGCACCGTGGGCCTCGGACCTCCCGTCTGCGGAATGGGGAGGGAGCGAGGTCTGCCCGGGCAGCAGTCACAGGCTCCCTGGGCGACGGTCGCACACCGGAGTCCTGAGGGGCCGCAGCCCCTGCCTTGCTTGGCGCAGCCAGGAGTGTCTTCAGATGCCCAGAGGGAGCCAGAGCAGACCTGCCTTTCCAGGGGCCACACTGGACCCGGACTCCAGGAAACGGGCTCGGAGCCCCTCCAGACGCTTCTTCTGGGAGGCCAAGAGCCCAGGGTCTCGGCAGACCCTGATTCTGCTATTTCCCAGCTGCGTGGTCTTGGGCGAAGGAGTTGCTTCCCTGCCTCGGTTTCCTCAGTGGGGCTCAGGGTGCGTCCACCGGGCAGGGCCCTTCTGAGCACGAAATAACATGCCGTCACACCGCTGGAGAGCACCCCCGGAGCAGCCATGAGTGGCAGTTCTCCCTCACCCCTGTGTGTTCCCATTTCACAGATGAAGAGGCCAGAGTCTGGTGGGACTTGCCAAAAGTTGCAGTGCATGGTGGGCAGGCCCTGGATTGGACCCTGAACTTCCTAATGCAGCCCTGTCTTTTTTTTTTTTTTTTGAGTTGGGGTTTCACCCTGTCACCCAGATTGGAGTGCAGTGACACACAAATGGCTCACCGCAGCCTTGACCTCCTGGGCTCTGAGGTGATCCTTCCACCTCAGCCTCCTGAGTCGTGGGGACTACAGGTGCACACCATCGCACCTGGCTCATTTTGTATAGAGATGGGGTCTTTCTAGGTTGCCCAGGCTGGTCTCGAATTCCTGGGCTCAAGCAATCTGCCTGCTTTGGTCCCTCCAAGTGCTGGGATTACGGGCATGAGCCACCACGCCCAGCCTGTCTGTTCGCATGTGTCCTGTCTGGAAGTATCCTGGTCCCTGCCCGCCCCCCTTACTCCTTAGAAAACGGCCTTTAATCATGCCTTCACGTTCCAGGAACTCCTTGTGTTTCTTAAGGCAGAGAAACTCCTTGCCCTTCTCCTTTCCAGTTTAAATAAGCCCAGACTCTGCACACCCACTTCCCTGCTAGTGAAAGTCCTTGCATGACCTCTTGGGGGGGGCAATTTGGAAGCAGACATCCACAGTGTCATCCATAAGTAGATATCTATGTATCTCTCTGCTCAGGCCTTCAACTTCTGGGGTTCCATCTTAAATAAACAAATTGCCACAATATCACACAAAGATCCAGCAGTTGAGGGACGTTCGTTGCAGCAAACATGTCCAAGCAACCTGGCTGCCCAACCGCAGGGGACATGTTAAGTAAGCAATGCTGCCTCCCCCTGACGGAGTATCATACAGTTTGCCTGCTAGCAGGCTGGAGCAGAAGAGTGCTGTGTCCATGGGGACAAGGGCTTTGTTCAGCCATTTCTCCCCCCACTGCAATCTCGCCAGGATCTAGAACTGTGCCTGGCATGCGGGAGGTGCTCAGTAAAAATGTGTCGGCAGATGAGTGGATGCATGCCTGACAACATGGAAAGATCATTTTGCTTTTCCAAAGTATCTGTGTTATCCCTTCTTGTGTGAACACGCATAAACTCTGTGTGGGGTGGATGTTTAAAGGTAATAAAAGGACCAGCTTGGCAATTTCCAGACTTGCTGATTCTAGGCAATTTTCCCTCACGACCTTTCGGCTCTCGGTCTTTCTGAAATGCACGCAAGAGACATCTTACCTTTGAGGTAAGAAAACAAGGCAAGCGGTTTCTTGTCGAAGTCGTGAGATAGCTGGTGCGAGGCAATGATGCAGCCCTCCGAGCCCTCTCCATGCAAATGTCTCCCGCACATCGCGGTTCTGGGAACTGTGATCGCAGCTGCTGAGAACACATGGTTCGGGGCTCCAGGGGTCACACATGGGTCCTGCTGTCTGGCTCTGCCTGACGCCCTGGCCGCCGGTTCAAAGCTCCATGACCAAGATGTCAAATCTGGAATTTTAATCCACGACAAAGCGGGAAATCTCCTCTTGTCTGACTGTGGAAATCCCGGACCCAGCTCGCCGAGAGGTTACCCGCCCCCAGTCTAGAGGGAGCGCGAGAGGGGAGCGCGAGAGTCCCAGCGGATCGGGCTGGCCTGGTCTGCCGCCCAGGCCGGTCCTCGAAAGGCTGGGCGTGGGGAAGAGACCCCTGATGTCCCCGAAGGGCCTCTGGGAGCCATGGGAGATGGTGGGCAGGAGTGCGCGGGGTGAGGCTAAGCCTGATTGTGGGTAGAGGGACTTTTAAAAAATTTTATTTTAATCTTAATTTTTTTTGAGTTGGAGTCCCACCCTGCAGCCCACTGCAGCCTCGACCTCCTGGGCTCAAGTGAGCCTCCTGTCCCAGCCTCCCAAGTAGCTGGGACTACAGGCAGGTGCCACCACATCTGGCTAATTTGTATTGACGTCTTTTAGAGACCAGGTCTCACCATGTTGCCTAGGCTGGTCTTGAACTCCTAGCCTCAGGCAGTCCTCCTGTCTTGGCCACCCCAAATGCGGGGATGACAGGTCGGAGCCACTGTGCCTGTCCTGGTGAGAGTGATTTGTAAACAAACATGTACACAAAACCACGATCCGAAGTTGGTTAAAGGAATTACAGACGTCCAGGCATGGGGGGGACGGGGGCTGGATGGGGTCAGGGAAGCGAGAGATGTACCCCTTATCTGCCCCTGCATGAAGAGGACTTTATTTTTGGGTAAAATCAGCTCCAACAGATGCTCTAGATTTCGTGAAGAAATGGGAAAAGTCTCCACCATTGCCTTTCTCTTCTTTCCTGTTTCTGCCCCCACCCTGGGTTTTGAACACACGAAGGGAGGAAACACATCAGTGCCTCCTACACTCATATTTGACTCCACTGTGTGCAGGGCACATCCCAGGGCCTTCTGGGAAATTCTCAGGGCCGCTGGACGACACGCTGATGTGAGAAGCTAGGACGACCCCCGGAAGCCACCTCGACCTCTCCACGCTCACACCACGGCCTTGGGACAGGTCTCGGGCTGGTCCTCACTTAGCCTGTGGGCCCTCGGTCACAGAGGGCTCCGTAATTTATTACAGTGCACCTGTTGGAGCTGGTTTTATCCACAAATACAGTCCTCTTCGTGCAGGGGCAGATAAGGGGTACATCGCTGTCTTTCCTGGCCCCATCCAAGCCTCCCCACCCTCCCCTCCAAGAGCCCTGCTGGCGTGTTGAGAGTGTGGCCTGGGGTGAAGGGCACACTTGAGAGGGTGGAAGTCCTCCCCGGTAGAGTGGCTGGCCCGAGAAAGCCAGGCTGCCCTCAGGGGGGACCCACGGATGCACCCGGTAAGCCCCGGGGACGTGGGGCTGCTGGCTGTTCCCTGGAAGCCCATGGTGGGACAGCTGGTGACTGGCCCGTGGATTCCTGGAGCCGAGTGGGTCCCTGTCACGAGTGTACTGGGATGACGCCTGCCCTTCCTTGCCAGAGTTCCTCTGTGAGCCTTCGCCCCTTCCCTTCCAGTGGGCGGGGACCCCCTCCTGCCTACTGGGGTCAGGGCAGAGGGCAGTCCCGGAACTCACTGCCACTTTTCTGCAGCACCTGGGCAGTCTGTGTCATCATGTGAGGTGACACCCACCTGTAGGCTGGACGAAAATGACTCCTGATTTCTCTTGAGGAGCCAGAAAATTCATCCTTAACGCTTCAAAAAAACCTCACTCTCAGCCGGGCTCAGTGGCTCAGCCTGTCATCCCAGCACTTTGGGAGGCCGAGGCAAGTGGATTGCCTGAACCTGCGGGTTCGAGATCAGCCTGGGACACTTGGTGAGACCTTGTGTCTCCAATAAATAAAAAATTAGCCAAATGTGGTAGTGTGCACCTGTAGTTCCGGCTACTTGGAGGGATGAGGCGGAAGGATTGCCGAAGCCCAGCAGGTGGACGCTGGGGTGGCCGTGAGTGTGCCACTGTGCTCCAGCCTGGGCGATGGAGCGAGACTGACTCAAAACAAAACAAAAACAAAAAGCCCACTCTCAGGCCAGGGCAGCGGCTCACACCTGGTATCCCAGCACTCTGGGAGGCTGAGATGGGAGGACTACTTGAGCCTAGGAGTTTGAGACCAACCTGGGTGACATAGCAAGACCTTGTCTCTACAAAAAATGAAAAAATGTGCAGGGCATGGCGGCACACACCTGTAGTCCCAGCTGCTCGTGAGGCTGAGGCGGAAGGATCGCCGGAGCCCAGGAGGTCAAGGCTGCAGTGAGTCACGATCGTGCCACTGCCCTCCAGCCTGGGAGACAGAGTGAGGCCCTGACTCAGAACAAAACAAAGCAAGACCACCTCCGCTTCAGAGAAAACGCAGTCCACTGTTTCCTGGAGGAGGCAACCGTCTTCCTTCCCCTCCTCTCTCTTCTCCCGTTCTGCCTCGTTCCATCATACGGAACCCAACATTTGTCCTATTTTTACGCCCTAACTGTGGCAAGGTTGGTTCCAGCAGCATCTGCATCTGTGAGAGCGCCAGAGAGAAGACCGCCGAGAAGGGCGAGCCAGGCCGAGATGGGATGGGGGCCTAGAGACCCCTGGCTCTGCTTGCTCCCAGCCACGCCCCCCACAGGAGGCTTCAGGGAACCTCGGGGCTCCACGGAAGACAGCTTGAGAATCACAGGTGGGAGCGCTGGCTGTCCTGTCTGGGACTCAGAGCTGGCTGAGGGTCAGCGCTGCCCTGGCCTTGCGGTGTGGACTGGTTCTTGTCCTCTCTGGGTGTTCATTTCCCCATGTTTTACAGACTCGGCGTTCAGAGGGGCCGAAGTGAAAAACAAGACTCATCCCACAGCGAGGAAACAGGAGGTCCAGAGAGGGAGCTGCCCTTGGCCAAGGTGCACAGCCTTGCCCCTGCTGCAGATCCCACCTGGAAGGGTCAGGGCTGCTCCTCCAGCACAGGGAGAGCCCCTCTGACCCAGTGGGTGCCTCCTATGCCGGCCCTGCCCAGGCATCGGCATCCCCATCGGCTTTCTCTCCCGTCGGGAAGTGGCAGCTCTTGGGGCGTTTACTTTTTGCCTGTGACGTGGGAAGCCACTCTCAGGGCGGACGACCCATCCGGCCGAATGCTGCCCTGCTCCTTCGGCCGGGACAGTGAGTCCCTTCTCTGGTGTGATGGTGGGAACACCAGGCTCTCTGGGGAAGGAGGCCACGGGGCCGCCCCATGCCTGTGGCCCAGCTGGGGCCGAGGGGGTCTTGGGATGGCACTCGCCTCTCCCCGCCGAGTTGGCGTGGCCTGGGATCACTCCCTTCTGGGGTTGGATGCAACAGCAGCCCTGTTGTCCTGGTGACAGGGAAGGGCTGGGATCCCCCTCCCTCCGAGCCTCAGTGTCCCCTCTTCTCTGAGACAGGCATCCTCACACTGCAGTCAACACGGGCCGGGCCATGGAGTATGCCTGGCGAGTCACAGCCACGGCGACTTCTGTCGTGATCGCCCTTAGGATTGGGAAGTGTGGTTGAACGCGGCTCCTTCCGTGCCCCCTGAGAAGCAGCAGTGGAATCGGAGGAGAGAGGAGAGTGGGGCTGGCTGGAGAGAGGCGTGCTCCAACCCACGGAGGGGAACAGGAGAGCCACTGAAGACGCAGGTGGGAGGGGAGGGTGCCCCAGGCGGAGTGATGGCGGGGCGAAGGCCTGGCAGGCGACAGATCCCTCCTTGGCCAAGCAGCGAAGGACAGCCGCCAGGCCAGGCCGCCGTGCCTGGGGGCCGCGGTGGGGGGCAGGCCTGGGACGTCCCGGACGACACCGTGAAACACACCCTGTAGGTCGTAGCAAGGAGCGTGCCGCTTCCCAGAGATGTGCGCTTTCAGTCCTGGATGACGGCTTAACCCCAAAGGGCACTCGCCCATGGGTGGCAAGCTTGCTGGTGTTGATGGGTGCCGGAGGGCCGCTCCTTGAGAATGTTGGGGCTGGAGCAGGGCCAGAGACACCACGTGGGGCCCACTGGGGCTTCCCACCAGCCCTCCCTGGCTGGACACGGCGGGGGGCAAGGGGAAGCTGGGAGGAAAGCTGGCCAAGTGAGGCGAGGCGAGGCTCCCAGAGGGCAGCGTGGGTGGGGCTCCCAGTGTCTGATCCGTGGTTCATGGCCGGCTCGGAGACTGTCATCAGCAGCAGCCGGGAAGGGGTCCGTAGCCCCCGCCAGCGTCAGGAATCGGGGATCGGGCTCGGTGAGGTTGCAGCTGTGGGGCTTCCTGAGCACGGCGGCCCGGGTGGGAGAACCCCAGGTGTGCCCGGCTGCGGTCTAGGGAGGGTGGGCAACCCAAAGGGGCAGAGGCCTGGCCCAGGGAACCCGCCAAGGGGCTCAGCAGTGAGGGTCCCCATGCATGCCCAGGGATTGCCCCCTGGACGGTGCTCTCAGTTCTAAAGCCAGCAGTTGCATTCAAAGCCCCCCACCCCTGCTACCTGGCTGACCTCGGAAATGGCCTCGCCCCTTCACCGTGTATTTTCCCATCTGTAAAATGGGTGTGTCACACACCTCGCGCCTAGCGTTCTACTGGGAAGGGCACATCGTAGAATGTATGGAAAGTGCCCCTGGCAGCCCCCAACTGTCAGCTGCCTGGTGACATGACGACAGAGATTCGAAGCCGTAGTCTTTGCTCTAAGCTTGGCCTGGGAAGGTGGTGGCTCCGAGGTTAAGATGTAGGTGCCTGGGAGGGGCCCCATGGCTGGATCCATTCCACCAGCATTCGTGGGGGCGCGGACGGACAAGCCCTGGGGCCGGTGGGGACGCGGCAAGGCGGGGCCCTGGCTCCACTGCCAAGCCAGGGCCCTTCCTCGCCGCTGTCTCCGAGGCACCCCACCGCTGCCTGGCCCCCACCCCTGTGGCACCCCACCCTCGCCCATCGGGACCTCCTGTTTCCCTGTCACTTTTCTTCAGGTTCCTCTGTGAGCTCCACTTCTTTTGGTCTCATTGGCTGGAACTCCCAGGTCTCAGCCCAGACCCTCACTGCTTTCTCCTTCTCATGGCACGTCTTGCCCACTCTCAGGGCTTGGTGTCCATTCTCTCCTCATGTTTCCCCAATCTCCATTTCCAGCCCAGACTCATTCATTCATTCATTCACTCACTCACTCGCAAATATTTGTGGCTGAAATAGTGTCGCTGACACTCAAGTCCATCATGTCTGTCCTGCTCCCAGCCCTCCCCCAAGTCCCCGGACCAGGGCAGGCAGCTGCAGACCCCCAACCACCCTTGCTCCATGAATGAATAAATTGGGGACTGCCTGAGGGGACTCAGCCTTCCAAACCTGGAAAGGTGCAACCTTCATACCTTAAAGAGAAGAAACCCAAGAGCCTATTCTGAGCCCAAGAGCCTATTCTGAGCCCCAAAGTGTCTGCAGGGGCTTGCAAAGGTCCCTAAGAGGTCACCCAGCTCATGCCTCTCACCCCCACTTAGCAGATGGAAAAACTGAGGCTCTGAGCAGCGAGGTGACACGCCCACACAGCAGCTCAGTGGCTGCACTGGGGCCTGGTTTCCAGAACGGGGCTCTTGCCTCTTGACCCGCAGGCCAGCAGACCGGGCGGCCCCGAGGCGTCTGGCAGCAGCCAGCTGGGGCGTGTTTCTGTCACGTTCCACAGCGGCAGGCAGGTAATAACCGCTCTGTTTCCGCTGTCGCAGCGTGTGGTAGGTAGAAACGTGCATCCAAGTGTCACTCGCTAGAATGCAAGCAAGGATCCTTAGGCCTGCAGCCTTCGGAGGGGCTGATGCGAGGATGTGGCGTTCCCTGCGGATCACCCAGAAGGGGGAGCAGGAACCTCCGTTGTTCCTTGGCAGCGTCTGTCCAAGGACACGTCACCACTGGGGTTATTGTTATAAGCGTGGTTGGAGAGTGTGTGTGTGTGCGTCCATACACCCAGGAGCGGGTGAGAGCGACCTGTGCAGGTGTGCATGTTTGCGTGGGTGTGCACGCATGTGACACTCACGGAAGCGTCAGCCTGTGAGGACAGGACGCCTGCTCTGTGGCGCTCACCCGTTTCCTAGCGTCTGGTATACAGTGGGCGCTTCTTAGCTATCTGTTGCATCAACAACCCCCCCGGTGGTTGTTCCTGTCTGCAATGCAGCCTTGGATCCTCCTCAGATCTGACTGTGTCTCTGCGCCCTGCTGTCACGCCCCTCTCAGCCACTGGCCTTCCTTCCCCTTGCCTTCCCTTCCTCCACTGCGACCCCCTCAGGCCTCGGTCCAGGCCTCCGCCCCAAGGGGTCTTCTTAACACATAAGTTGGAGCAAGTCACTCTCTTGACTGAAAAACAAAACAGCCAGGCATGGTGGCTCACTTCTGTAACCTCAGCACTTTGAGAAGCCAAGGCGAGAGGATTGCTTGAGGTCAGGAGTTCGAAACCAGCCTGAGCAACACAGCGAGACCCCACCTCTACAAAACAACAACAACAAAACCAAAAACCAAAAAGAGAAAGAAAACAAAATGAAAATGAAACAAAGACCCCTGTGGCACTCGGAGTAAACTCCAGACTCTTCCAGGACCTCCAGAGTCCTGCACCGCCTCACTGCCATTCCTCACCCCGGTTCTTTCGAGGGGTGGCTTTTTCCTGCTTCAGGACCTTTGCATCTCCTTGCTGGAGTGACTTGTGTGGTAAGAAAGACCCCTTTGCATCTACCGTCCCTCTGCTTTCGATACAGCCTGCCCTTCCTCTTGCCTTGGGTCCGGCTTAAATAGGCTACTCCCTCTGGAGGATGTCCCTGTCCGCTCTTTCTAATCTCCCCACCCCCGTCTCACCCCGTCCTATGATTTTCTCAGCACAACTGTGGGTCCTCAGGACGCGGAGGGCAACCCCTGAGGTTCTTATGTGCCCGTTTCTCTGCGAGGCCCTGAGCTCGGGGGACAGGGCCACTCCTGTTTGGCTGCACAGCCTTCCAGGGAGCCGGCCCAGGGACAGGTGCATGTGGGCCCCACCAGTGCCAGCAGGAGGCCTTCTCAGTGCTGCTGTTTTACTTACTGCACTTAAAGGGACTGCGTTTATGCCAACAGGTGATTTGCTCTTGCTGTTTTTGTTGTTTTAGTTGGGGTCTCACTCTGTCACCGATCTCAGGGATCCTCCTGCCTTGGCCTCCTGAGTGGCTGGGACTAGAGTCATGCACTGCCACGCCTGGCTAATTCTTTGACTTTTTTGTAGAGATGAGGCCTTGCTATGGTGCCCAAGTTGGTCTTGAACCCCTGGGCTCAAGCAGTCCTCCCACCTTGGCCTCCCAAACTGCCAGGATGATAGCCATGAGCCACCTCATTCGGCCTCTCTTGCTATTTTAAATAGAAAACTGGCCATACGTGAAAAGTAACTCAGGGCTAGCCACACAGGTGTCTTCACAGCCTAGCTGTGGTACCTACCCGAGGCTCGGGACTGGGAGCTCTGCCCTGCTGGATGTTGGCCACCCTGTGGCCCCGCTGAGACTTTCTCCCGGCTGCAGCCAGGGAGCGAGAAGAGGCCACCAGGCCGGCCCCCAGCCGCTCTGTGGAGTCTGCCTCTCTGCCCAGAACGTGCCAGGTCCAAAGACAGAGCGAAGCACCTTTCCAGTCCCTCGGGCTGCGCCTCGGCATCCCTGGGTGTCCTTGTGCCACATTCCAGGAGCCACCTCTGGGGCCAAGGGTGTCTGGGCTTGGGGCCACCAGCTCCTGGGCAGGGCCTCTGCCTTCTCTTCTGGCAAATGGGGCTGCCCATCTGGGCACGACTGCCGAGGACGAACCGGGGATGGGCCGGAGTCCCAGCGGATGCCTCCCTCCTCCCCAGGGAAGAGTCCTGGCTGCGGTCGTTCCTGAGCCTCCCTCCAGGGAGGATGCGGAATTTTTATTTTTTGGTCTTTGTCTGCAAGGGGGAAGCTGGGCCCCTATGCAATTTTCATTCCATGAGGCCGGAAAGGGGGAGGTCTGCACAGGTGTTTTCTGGGGGGAGGAGAGGGGCTGGGAGCCCCGGGGCATGGGCTGGCAGGAGGCCAGATGTGCCTGCTTGTCGGGACAGGGACAGGGGCGTCGCGGCACGGCTGAGCACCCACTGTCTACGCGCTTGTGTGCAAGCTGCCACGCACACCCTGACTTATTAACTCCTCCCAACCACACACGGGTCCAGTATCACAGCCACCCATTTCAGACGGTGAAACTCAGGGGCATGTCATCCCAGCACTTTGGGAGGCTGAGGCGGGAGGATCGCTTGACCCCCAGAGTTCGAGACCAGCCTCAGCAACATAGAGAATGAGAGACCTTGTCTCGACAAAAATAAAAAATTAAGCTGGGTGTGGTGGCACGTGTCTGCAGTCCCAGCTACTTGGGAGGCTGAGGTGGAAGGATCGCCTGAGCCCAGGAGGTCCAGGCTGCAGTGAGCCGTGATTGTGCCACTGCACTGCAGTCTGGGCAGCAAAGTGAGACCCCAATTCAAAAAAAAAAAAGTTAACTGAGACTCAGGGAAGGAAGGAATTTGCTTCAGGTCACACGGCTGTGAAATGGAAGAGCCGGGATTTGAACCCAGGTCTGTGTGGGTCCAAAGTTGTGATCTTAACCAACACTCTTTTAGGCTTCTTCTCAAACAACAAAAATAGTTCTGACAGGAATAATAATATTCTTCATTTGGAGAACACTCTCTGACTCACAGAGGGCTTTGGGTGCATGGGAAAGCCCAGAGGGACAAGGTGACTTGTCCAGGGTTGCACAGCATTTGTGAGCTCCCCGGTTCTGCAGAGGCTGTGTCTGCTCCTGAGACCTGACCCACAGAGGCCTGCGCTCCTGACCCCTGTGGGCCCAGCCGAGGACGGGGGACTCCTCACAACTCGGGGTCATGCCCTGCCCAGCCCTGGGTGGGAGAGCCCGGGTGACCATGAGTGGCTGGGATGACATTTCCCACTGCGGCAGGGCTTCTTTTCCTCGCCCACCGCAAAGTTTGCCACCAAGGCCCCCCTGACCAAAGGCAGATCAGCAGGAGAAAGGCACAGGCCTTGATCTCATAAGCTTTACGTGGCATGGGAACCTTCAGGATGGAAGTCCCAAGGGACAGAGATCCCCACGCACTTTCACGCTAAGCCGGGAGCAGCGTGCCCGCCGTGGGGTGGCATGACTGGATGGGGGCAGTGATCCCATGGTCGTACACCGGGGACCTCAGTCAGGCCCATGTCCTGTGCCTTCAGAGGTGAGGATGGTCCCTGCCTCCGGGGACAGGGAGGGCACGCCTGGCACGAGGGGAAGGCTGGGAGGACGGTGTGAGCCCTCCTGCTTCTGTTTTCGCAAATGCCAGAGTGCCCCATCTCGGGGTCCCGAGGCCTGAGCCCCATTGTGCAGGGGAAGCAGGAGGCAAGAAAGCCTGCGCTCTGACCCAGGGCCCGGCCTCTTCTGTCCTGAAGGGGGTCTCCGGAAGGAGGCCGGGGAGTTTGGGCGAAATCCGGGGTGTCGGCTAATGCTGAGGTCTCTGCCAGGCCTTGCTGACCATTGGCCGCTCGGGCCGTCGTGGCTTGGAGGGTGTGGCCAGACCCTGGCTCCTGTGGGCCCAGCTCCCCGGGTGCCCCTCCCTGCCTCAGCTACCTGGCCTGCCCTCCCGTCTCCACAGGCTCTGTCGGCGCCTCTGTCTCTGTTGGTCTTTGTCTCTGTCTCTCTCTCAATCTCTGTCTCTCGGCGTCTCTCTGTCTCTGTCAGTCTTTGTCTCTCACTCTCTCTTTGTCTCTCAGTATCTCTCTGTCTCTGTCAGTCTTTGTCTCTCTCTCACTCTCTCTTTGTCTCTCAGCATCTCTCTGTCTCTGTTGGTCTCTCTCTTTTAATCTCTGTCTCTCAGCGTCTCTCTGTGTCTGTCAGTCTTTGTTTCTCTCTCTCAATCTCTGTCTCTTGGCGTCTCTCTGTCTCTGCCGGTCTTTGTCTCTCTCTCACTCTCTCTTTGTCTCTCGGCATCTCTCTGTCTCTGTTGGTCTTTGCTTCTCTCTTATTCTCACTCTTTGTCTCTCGGCATCTCTCTGTCTCTGCTGGTCTCTGTCTCTCTCTCACTCTCTGTCTCGCTCTCCCATTCTCTCTCTCGGCGCCTCTCTGTCTTGCTCTCCTTCTGTCCCTGTTTTGGCCTCATTTTCAGACATTTCAGATCCCTTGCACCCTACCCCAAAGGATGGAATGGAAAACAGCTGTAAAAAGACACAGCTGCGGTGACACAAGGGACCTGGTGCTCTGTGTTTTTTCTTTTTTGGGGGGAAAGGGAGAGTCAAAAGGAAAACGCCCGTAACAAACAAAATACTCGCTGTGTTGACTGGGTAAGAGATCAGAAAAAGGGACCCGCTGCAGACCAAAACCATCGAAAGCAAACCGACACCCGGGTCCCTCTTCCCATTCCTTGGGCTTCTTGGAGCCTGCTCCTCATCTGAGGAAGGGGAGAAAGACCCCACCCCACCTGCAGGGTGGGCAACGGGGGAGATGCCAGGAGAAGGCCCCCAGGGGTTCCTGGCCCTGCACTCGCCCCAGAAGAGAGCTCACGGGGTGGTTTCCGCTGTGTGTCCTTGAGTAGTTGCTTGCCTTCTCTGAGCGTTTGTTTCCTCATTGGCAAAATGGGGGCAGATCTGGGGCCCCCGCCACCCAGCAGCACCTCCCTCCTGGCACAGAGCCTGGCGGAAGTGAGGGGATGGCAGGGAGGACAGGTGGTGTTCATGGCAGGCAAGCAGTGAAGGGAAACCCTGGCGGGGAGCGGCCAGACCCGCCTGGTCGGGGCTGGGCAGGGGCTGCCGACAGGCACGCTGGACGCAGCTCCCACCAGGGCCAATCCCAGCCCGACCCTGCCTCTCATCTCCGCCCACAGTCCCCTTGCCGCTCTTGGCCTGCCTCAGGCTTCTGCTCTGCTGTTCGCTCTGCCTGGAGCACTCACCCGCACCTGCTGGCCTGGCACCTCGGGCCTCTGCCTCAGCTGCCTCCAGAAATCCTTCCTGGACCCCAGCCTACATCGAGGTCCCCCCAGAGTCTCTGGCGGGTGCTTTTCTTGAGGCCCTCCGTTGTGGTGGGGGCTGCGACAGCTGACGTCAGGCCAGGCACTCAGTAACCGCGGGTGGGCCTCGTCCGGGCCCGGAGGCGTGGGCTCCACCCGGCAGAACACAGGTCGTGAGCTCCCCGGCACCCTGGATGATGCCAGGCAGGACGCCCGGAGATGGCCATCTGGGGCCCTCGTCCTCAGTCACCCCTAGGGAGTGGCTGAGTCCTCACCGCAAGTCTCCAGTCTCGGGGGGGAAACCGAGGCCCCGCAGTCAGACCCCGACACAGCCAGGAGGCGGCAGACGCGGGAGGGCACCAGGGAGGGTCGTGACCCGCTGCCTTCCATGGTGGGGGGGTTGGGAGGGCGGGGAGGTGGGGGGCGTACAGGGTGGCGGTCATCCCGTCCAGTCCCCTGCTGCAATATTCCAGAGGATCTGGGCCTGAGTGCAGAAGCGAAGGCCCCTCCCCAGGTCGCACGGGGGACTGTGGGGTCCCAGCCGGAGCCCCCGGGGGCTGGGACCCAGACGCTACAGAGGGTCAGTGAATGAGTGGGTCCTGGAAGTTCAACAGGTCTGGGGCAGCTGATTGCCCGTGGGGTGGGGACAGTGCCTGCAAACCTTCCCGATGCCTGACATGCTGGGGACTGTGCCGCCTACGGGGGCTGGGTGTAGGGGGGCTGTGCCTCCCCCAGGCCCTCGCAGCCCGGCTCCCTCCTGTCTCCCCACCTCCCTCTCTGGTCTCTGGCTCTTCTGGCTCTTTTTCCCAGAGAGGTAGGCGCCACCCCCCCAGCCCACGGGGGCCCACAGCGCTCCTCCGTGACGGTCCTCTGGTTTTCTTGCTCGAGGGGTCATGCCAGGGCTCTTTGCCTGCCCGTGTGTGCCAGGTGCATGTGTGTCGTGAACACGTGTCCCTTCATGTACCGGGCGTACCCTGCCTACGTGTGTCAGGGCCACACGGAGCCTTGGCGGACTGTGCAAGTCAGGATTTGGGGAGAGGGTGCACCTGGCCGGGAAACAGCACGTGCCCAGGCCCAGGCGTGCCCAGGGTCCGAAGGAGACCATGTGGCTGCTTGGTGGTGTTCCCGGCTTTCCCCAAAGGGACCTCGCTGGGTGAGTCTTTGGGCGACCTTGCCAGGCAGAGGCTCTGCAGGCCCAGGCCCTCAGCCCGCTCCTCTTGGACTTGAACCCCCAGGCCGGCCCCTCCCGACTCAGCCCCTCTTCCCTGCCCCACCCAGGGCCCTCGGCTCAGGCAGGCAGAGGAAGGCCGGGCCGGGGTGGGGAGGCGGGCTGTGCATCTCCAGCCAGTGGCTGCTGGTGTTCCCCGCCTGCTCTTGGATGCCGTCAGCTTTTACTAGGGCAGGGGCTGCTGCCCTTCAGGGAGGCCACGCAGGGTTAGAGCCCGGTCTCCACCCAGCCCAAGGCTCATCCCCTCTGCCTGCTGCCCAGGAGACTCGGGACTGGCCACCACTACCCAGTGCAGGGCGCTTTGCAGCTTAGGAAGCCACTCCCACTCACCTCAGAGGAATCTTCGGGGTCTCCCAGGGAGCCGGCAATGCAGAGCTACCGTGAGCACTTGACAAATGAGGAAACAGTGTCAGGGGGGCGAACTGACTGGCCAAGGCTGCACAGCGAATTACATTGAGGTGGCAAATGTGAATCTAGAACCCCTAGTCCTATAGCAAAATATATTTTTTCACCTTTGGTTTTCCTCTTTTTAAAATCTGTCCACTCACCCATTTACTCACCCAATCATTGCTCTTTCCAAGAATCCATCTCTCCACTCCTTCCCTCCCTAGCTCCGTCCACCCATCCATCCTTCCTTCCTTCTGTCCACCCGTCTGTACATCCATCCATCCATCCACCATTAACCCAGGCATCATTCCTTCCTTCCATCCATCCATCATCCATCCATCCGTCCTTCCTTCCTTCTGTCACCCATCCGTCCACCCATCTGTCCATCCATCCATCCATCCAACCATCCACCCACCCATCCTTCCGTCCCTCCACCATTCATCCGTTCATCCTTCCTTCTGTCCGCCCGTCTGTCCATCCATCCATCCACCATTAGCCCACCCATCATCCATCCATCCTTTCTTCTGTCCTCTTGTCAGTCCTTCTGTCCATCCATCTGTCCACACAGCCTTCCTTCCTTCCTTCCACCCATCCTTCCATCTCTCTGTCCATCTGTCCACCCACCCATCCACCCATCCATCCAGCCGTCCATCTACTCACTCACCCACCCACACATCTATCCATTCAAAAAGCTTTCTGAAGCACAGACTACGTGCAAGCCCAGAGGGAGGGGACGCAGCCCTGCCCTCAAGGAGCCAACAGAAGGTGGGGAAGCCACTGTCACCCCAATGCCCCTGCTGTGTGCCCGGCGTGGGGGCTGAGGCTAGGTGTCTACAGCCATCCTCGTCTCCCTTTGCCACTAGCCTCCCCTCTGTCTGGGCTCACTGCAGGCAGAGCTGGGAGCCGTCCTGCTGCTCTACCAGACCGCACCGCCCACCTCACGCATCGACCGGCCGGCCTCACGAGGGCGGAGTGACTTGACTGTGCTGGGAAACACGGAGGCTGGGGGATGGGTGGCTGTGGGGTGCCCTGCGAGCCAAGTGGGTGTGCAGGGCTTTTTCCCAAGATGGCCGAGGAGCAGGGGCTTCTGGGAGGGCTTGCGGTGGGCACCCAGCAGGTTCAGCCAGGTTGCAGCCTGCACAGGAAACATCTTTGCCCAGCAAACAGGATGGTCGTTTGCCGCCTGCCCTGGGCGCACGGGCGCAGAGGGGAGAGGGGCCCAGAATAGCCACTGCCCTCTTGGCGCCCTGCCCCGCCTGGCCCCTGCCAGCCCTCTGCAGCACGCAACTCCATCCAGGGCCCACAGCTGCGGGCCTCCATGGGTGGCCCCTCCCCCTGAGCCTCACAGTCCTGGGCTTGCAGAGCGGAAATAGAGGCTCTGAGAGGGGAAGTGGCTGGCCCCGTGCGACCGACCGGTGCTTGCTGACCTCTGACTTAAACCCACTGCCAGCTCCAGACTCAGGGCCTTTCAGGGTTTGGGGAAGAAGACGGGGCTGCGTGTGGAGGGTCTCTCCTCTGCATCTGAGCAGATCTAGGTATTCCTTTTCTTTTTCCTTTTTTTTTTTTTGAGTTGGAGTCTCCCGGCCACCGCAGCCTCGACCTGCTGGGCTCTGCGATCCTTCTGCCTCAGCCTTCCAAGTAGCTGGAACTACAGGTGCGCACTACCACGTCCGGCTCATTTTTGATTTATTGTAGAGATGAGGTCTGGCCAAGTTGCCCAGGCAGGTCTTGAACCCGTGGGCTCAGGCAATCCACTTACCTCAGCCTCCCAAAGGCGCGGGATTACAGACTGAGCCACCGAGCCCGGCTTCCTTTTCTTTTTTTTTAAGGGAAGGGGTTTTGCTCTGGGGTCCAGGCTGGAGGAGAGTGGTGCTCTCACAGCTCACTACTGTCTTGACCTCCCGGGCTCAGGTAATCCTCCCACCTCAGCCTCCCAAGTAACCGGGACTACACGGGTGCACCAGCACATGCGGCTCATTTTCATAGAGATAGGGTCTTGCTATGCTGCTCAGGCTGGTCTCAAACTCTTGACTTCAAGTGATACTCCCAAACACTGGGGTTGCAGGCATGAGCCACCGCAGCTGGTCAAGGTCCTCCTTGTCTTGGGGCTCCCAGCCTCGTCCCTGTACCCCAATCCTCAGGGCACTGCTCTCAGAGATCTCTCACCCCTGGGAGCCGCTGGTGGCAGGCCCTTGCCAGAGCGCTTGGAAGGCCCTTCCTACAGGCAGGCAGCTCTGGGATGGGGCTTCTGGCCTGGTGCACGGTGACGTGGCCATCCCAAGGCCAACAGAGGCCCCTCAGGTTCCGGCAAGCTCTGGGTTGAACCCGCTCCGTCCATGCAAGGTGCCAGTTCAGAGAAAGGAGGGACCCAGCCGCTCTGCCAGGCCTCACCCCAGTATCCACCCATGGGGCTGGAAGCCCAGTCTGTCTGCTGGGTGACCTTTTGTGGAGCACACACCCTCTCTGGGCCTCATGGCTGAAGCGCTGGGGAGGACAGCCTCTGAGAGTCTTGCTGTTGGATTTCGGGGTTGGACGACTTTAGGATTCCATCCCCTTCTGGTTCTGTGAGTTGGTTTCGCAAATGCCCTGGTTTTAAGATTATGCAAGACTCAGACTCCACACTTCTCAGTCTCCCCAGAGTGCTCTCAACCAGGGGCACAGGTGCGCGCTCCCCGGTGTGAGCCCCGCCAGGACCGGTGACTGCCCCAGGTCAGGTTCAGAGGTGTCCCTTGGCTGGGCCCTGTCCCTGCCCCCCAGAGCTGCTTGCCCAAGCCTGCCGGGTAGTCAGCAGAGCTCCCGGATCGTCAAGCATGGGCTGATGCTTTCTCCTTCCAGCCTGCTTCCCACCCTCGCTCTTTCCTATTCCACAGTATTTTCTCCCTCCTTCACTCCTTCATCCAACCATGTAGTCATTTAACAAGCACAGTGTGGAAATCGTCTCACACGCACGACTGGTAGGCTTCACCTCAGACGACATAGAAATGACCCAGAGGCTGGGCTGGAGGCTCAAGCTTGTGATCCTGGCACTTTGGGAAGCCCGGGAAGGGGGTTGCCTGAGCTCACGGGTTTGGAAACAGCCTGGGCAAGTGGGTGAGTCCTCACCTCTTCAATACTTTAAAAAAAAAGTTAGCCAGGCATGGTGGCGCACGCCTGCTGTTCCAGCTACTCGGAAGGCTGAGGAGGAAGGGTCGTGGGAGCCTCGCTTGTTGACACTGGAGTGGCTGTGAGCGTGCCACTGCACTTCAGCTTGGGTGACTCCAACTCAAAAAAAAAAAAAAAAAAGAAGAAGAAGAAGACCCAGGACCCCTTTCCAGCAAGGAAGGAGGATTATTTGGGATCTTCCTCATTAGTGAAAATACCACTTTCCGGCCGTGTGAGCTTGAGCAGGTCATTTTTCCACTCTGGGCCTCAGTTTCCCTATGCGACAAATGGGAGAATGGTGCCACCCTGCTCCCTTTCCCACCTGCTGGGTAAAGGGGCAGACTTCCTCTCAAGAGGTGTGGGCCCTGATAAGACACACGGGACTACTATTTGGGTGGGGGGACAAAGCATCAGCCAGGGATGGAGACCGTCCCAGGAGCCTGTTGGCTCCCTGGTCCCAGCCTCAAAGGCCTGTGAAGCCACCGGGAGGGGCGGCGTAAAATCCGGGCACATGCGGAGCTGCAGAGCACGGCCAGGCGGGCGAGGACCGTCCTTTGATGTGCTTTTGGGGTGTGTAATTAACTGTAACTGAAATATTATTTGATCTTTTATGTGGAAAATCAAATTGTGTTGTGTCAGACAAGAATAAACACACACCGGTCCTCCCTGCCCCCACCACCCCCACCCCTCCCCGGTGGGAACACAATGCTCGCCTTTTCAACGCTCCCCTTTGTCTGGCTGTGAAAGGCCCCATTGTCCCGGGGAAGGGGGGCTGGGCCGGCGAGGGGCTGGGGGGCGTCCCCACCGCAGGCAGGGCTGGGGCTCCCAGCTCAGCCTCTGGAAGTCTTCGGCCTGTCCCTGCCGCAGGGTGACCTTGGGCCCTGTCCTGAGGCGGCCGGGCCGCAGTTTCCACACCTGGTTCCCCGGGGAGTCAGTCGCACGTGTGGGTAAGGGTGGTGGCAGCTCCGATGGCGGAGTCTCTGGCCGTGACTTTCCCGCAAGGGCCCTAAAACCACTCCGGGGTGGCCTGGCTTCTGCCCTTTCCCGCGGGGAGACTGGTAAAGGAAGGGGGGGCGAGGGCACAGCCTAGTGGTCATGGGCAAGCCTCGGAACCAGGCAGGCCCAGGGGTCGGTGCTACCACCGCTTTCACCAGTGGGGACCTCTCTGAGCAGCACTTGTCACCTTGATCTTCACACGCTCTGTTCCACCTGCCCGAGACGCCCTTCCCTCCTCTCCTGGGCTTAGACTAGACGTTGCTTATTTTTAGGGGAACCCTTGCTGACCTATCTGGACATGCCTTCTTGGGGGCCTCCCTGTGCCCCTCCCATCCCCTGCTCCATGCACTCACTCGGTCTCTGCCTCACCCTTGGCCCCGGGAGCCCAGGAAGCTTCCAGACTTGGCTGTGATGTTCTCAGTGAGTCCCAGGGCCTGGAACAGCGTCAGGCTCAGAGTCGGTGCTCAGGAAGCAGCAGCCACGCCAGCAGGCGCACCCCCACCCCCAGGCCGCGTCCCTGTAGGGAAACCCGGTGCTGGAGCAGGGAACCCAGGCGGCCCGGTGACAACATTGGAGCAGGGGACCCAGGCCGCCGGGTGACAACATTGCACGCTAGGGCTGAGCCTGATCAAACATCTGGTAGTCAGAAAGATAAACAAAACAAGTTGAGTGAGAGACAGAGACAGAGAGAGGGAGCAGCCACAATGATTGTCTGGACCTGCAACATTTCTGAGACTGGGAGACACAGGGGCAGGCCTGTTGCCAGATGTCGCCCCGGTGGGGGGGGCTCCATTGTGTCTCCAGGGGGACAGGCAGAACCCCAGCCAGGAAGGGAAGCCCCCTTCAAGACACCCTTGCACAGCTGGGGATACCAAGGCCCACAAGGGGTGGCTTCCAGAAATCACACAGCGGGGCCCAGAGCCCAGAGCCCAGAAGGCTTGCTGTCTCTTGACTCCTAAACCAGGGCTTGTTCCTCTCTGGTCCACACCCAGAGGGGCTTTCCACACAGAAGCTTTTATCACCCCTGTTTCAGAGAGGCCACAGAGGGCGGGCCCCTTTCTGCATTAAAGATGTTAAAAATGATCTTTTATGACTACATGGGTATAAAGATGAGAATAATAATTTTATACGTTAAAACGTTTTCCTCAAAAAGTTTTTCTTTCCCCTTCTGCTTCTAAAAGAAATCAAAGCATTTTCAAAGCTCCCAAAGGTATCGTGGGCCCTAGGCTCTGTACGGAGGGGAAACTGCGGCACGGGGAGGCGACTGGGACTCGAGGAGGTGAGGCCTTCCACTCAGAGACACCCAGCCGGGGCCCATCGTATGTGCGGGGCTTGCTGGGTCCCCCTGCAAAGTGAGGGGTGGCCCTGCTGGGCTCTGGCCTGGCCCCTGCCCAGAGCGCCCACTGCCTGGTGCTCTCCTGGGGCCAGGCTGCCCACAGGTGAGCCATCCAGTTCCCCAGAAGCCAGCTCCGAGGCCGCTTGCTCTCTGTTTCTGCAGCTTTGGGACCTCCTGCTGGGTGG